>NC_135565.1:23376928-23644428 GCF_964340395.1 Glandiceps talaboti | reverse complement strand
ATGCAATTGGCGAGTTCAAGGTTTATTTCTTGCAATAACATGATAAAAGGTATAATTTAACCAATATCTGTCAGTAAGTCAGGGACACGGTGTGTTATTCAATCGCCAAGGTCATTGGTCGCAATCTCTACCGCGTACCGTGGCTAGTATTTACGTATGGTCTGGACCCCATGACCTTAGGATGACCCAGGAACATAGACGTGTGTCCTGAGGCTATTACTAGTGTCAGTCGAAAGTATAGTAAGATGTGTTGCTTATTTTTGACAATTTGCCCCGAAATCTACTGCCAAGAAAATTTCCAACCTGTGGCACACACGATAACCCACTTCGCGCCCGTGTCGGTAATTTTACAATATACTAAGGGACCGGTCAGGTTCTCCTGCCTGTGGAGGTAGGAGGGGGGATTAGGTAGGTGGATTTTCCATCGGGACAACGAAAACAGGCTGACCACTCCCCCATATATATCGAAGCGTGAAACTCTGAGTAACGACTTATTAGATCTTTATTCTTTAGAATGAAGTATATATATCTTTAGAATGAAGTATATATATAGAGTTCCAGTACTACCAAAACTATATATATATATATATATATATATATATATATATATATATATATATATATATATATATATATATATATATATACACACATTGTATATATATATATATATATATATATATATATATATATATATATATATATATATAGTTTGTCTGATGATCGCACAATGCGTGAAACTCCGAGTTACAACCAAGAAAGAGTTCCAGTACTACCAAAACTATTACGCTTTGCCACTGCGGTATAGAGCACTGTCTTAGCAGATTGATACTCACCGAGTAATATATATATATATATATATATATATATATATATATATATATATATATATATATATATATATATATATATATATATATATATATATATATATATATATATATATATACTCGTATATACATGACAGGTATTTGATCGTTAATTAGAGTGGATTGCTTGACTGTTTCGCAAACAAATAGCACCATCATATAATTAGCGACTACACAGAGTTAATAAAAGGTGGGGCGACTGCTTGATATCAAAATTGTACACCTCTCGTGGGGTCTCTCCTAGAAGCTCTTGAGGTTTTCTGACACTTAAAGCCAATTTGTAGGCTGTTTGATTTTCAGACCCTTTTGGGCAACAATTTCCACACTTTACAAGACGGCACCAACATGTAATTATCAACTACATGTACAGTCATGGGCTTGGATTGAAATATTTACATTGTATTTTCAACCGTTTAATAGCATCTTGACAGGAACAGGTAGGAGGGGGGGGGGGCTTGAGATGGGGATATGTCCAATTCTTATGGGAGTCCTATGGGTTGGGCTCACTCCAGAAGCTCTGGAGGTCTTTTACCCTTTTAAAGCCAATTTTTAGGCCATGTAGACCCTTTCAGACAATAATTTCCGAGCTTTACAAAACAGCACAAAAATACTTTAAAAAATTAGGTTATTCATAGCCTTCTAGGTAATATTTCACAGCTTTGAAAAGCTAAATTTAGTGTAAGTTTTAAATGAGTTTCGCATGACTCGCATAACATTGGCATAGCGGCATTACTATTGCAGATACGGCAAATTCACTGGTAATTAAGAAACCGGAATCTGATGGGATGTGGTGATTTGTAGTGTTAATATAACATGTCGTGCTCGAAATAGAAAGTATACACTGCGTATTAATCCCTTCATACTGAAGAGTAGAACGATTTATATTAACTTCTTTTATATGCAATCTATGAAGATATACCATTACGGAACTTTCAACTTTTGCACCAAAGTGCAATCTATGGCTACTGATTGTGAAACAGCCAAGTATTTAAATGTTAGGGAGTGTCCAGATTTTACTTCCAGGGGGACCCCGGAGGATTTCCCTTTTTCCTTGTGTATTTTTTTCATGGCCCCCTACAAAAGCTTGGGAAAAATTGATGCCCCCCTGCAAGTTCTTGATTTTTTTCCATGCCCCCCCCCATAGACTTACACACATACACAAACACATTATACAAACACAATGTACATGTATGTATGTATGTATGTATGTATGTATGTATGTATGTATGTATGTATGCATGCATGCATGCATACACTTACAAAAGAGTATAAACCTCACAATGAACAAGAAGACGTTTATTGTAAAGCGCCAATCCTTCTCTGCCATTATGAATACTTCGAAAACTCAATACTCATACAAAAAAAACTTAAATGTTTCTATGTATAAAACTTAAAAATAGCATCAATGGTTCTGCACAACTGTATGAAATGTACTGATATGAAGGAAAGGAAAATGAAAATATCTGTTTTGGACTTTAACTTTAAGTCGTTTGCACACACACACACACACACACACACACACACACACACACACACATACACACACAGACACAGACAGACAGACACACACACACATACATACATACATACATACATACATACATACATACATACATACATACACATACACACACAGAGACACAGACAGACAGACAGACAGACAGACAGACACACACACACATACATACACACACACACACACACACACACACACACACACACACACACACACATACATTGCTTCAGTACCATGCCTATAGCCTTTGAACCTTTGTTCAGTTGTGCTAAAATAAATAAATACTCATAATAACATAAAGTTTCTCAAATTCTGTGTATAAACTTTTACAGGGTAAATCATTATACTGAAAAAAAGAAGATACATTTGTAACCATTCCATGCACAATGACAAGAACAACATATATTTCCATTGGGCAATGTGGGTATACTTTAAATACTTCACAACTGTTCTACTTTTTAGATATATATTGAATACAACTTTAGTTCCAGTGCTGGTTTGTGTTGCTCAGCTTGTCAACAATGCAAGACTTAGTGTTAATATGAACATTTTTATTATTGGATTGAATAGTCAAAAACTGAAATAATTTAACTATCAACATTTGTGCTTGTTGTTATACTGTTATACTGATAGACAAGTTTTAATTCTATTTCCAGTATTATGGGATTTCACTTGGCAAAAATATCAGATCAAAACATTGGGAAGAGCAATAGAAAAAGAGAAAACAAGAAATGTAATGACTATGACTGCTTGAAGTTGTTCTTGAGTGGAACGCTTGAAAAATGAAAGTGAAAGAGTTAGATAAATATCTTGATGAGCATTAATTACCAAAAAGAGAAAATTAAAAAGAGAAAAATTAGACATAGTATCCACTCACATAATAGGAACAGTAGAATTTAGATCTAGAAAACTGACTAAAATTAAATTAAAACTAATATCATGGACATGAGTGAAACAGATAGTTGTGACTCTGAGACTGAAAGTGACTCTTCTGCAATGCATGTTCTAGGCTGTGATGGAGACAATTGTGATACTGATCGCTCAGAAAATTCATGTACTGATGATAATACTGATAGTGATGAAACAAGTCTTGCACATCCTCGCAGACAAGTTACTTTGAGAAGTGCCAGAATTGCAGATCAATTTATGTTGCATTAAATACTAATGTTTTTTTCCATGATCCCTAGAAAATTGTGAAATTTTTGTTTAGCCCCCCCCCCCCCTATTTTTTCCTGGGAAAAATTGATGCCCCCCTGAAAATCCTCCGCCCCCCCCCGGAAGTAAAATCTGGACACTCCCTTATGTAACTAGCTAGTGTGGTAGGTAAGACGCACACACATACATGTATCATCGTGTGAAGTAATAATATATTAAAGAATATAGGCGAAATTGATGTTTTCTTCCAACCCCATAGCCAGTCTTTTCTTTTATAGGATGACTCCCCCCCCCCCTCCCCCACATATTGCCAATTTCAAAAACAGGGTGTCACCCCTACCAATCAACGACCAGCCCCCCCCCCCCCCGGCCGAAGAACCTGACCGGTCCTTAATACTAGAACACTGTCTGTCCTTGAGAGTAATCTGACAGTAATTTAATATTAATGATTTGAAAGTTCAGTGGAATGTGCGCATGCGTGAAAGGTCATCTCGGGAAAAGGTCACCTTGTTTGACACTTAGAGTGTCTGTCACCGGTGATAAAAGCTTGCCACGCCGATGAACAAATCTTGTCAACATGTGTATTACTACAGTTGCAGTCTAGGCGCCTTAATGATAAAGTATCATCAGCTTTTATGTCAAAATGGAATTTGATTGTCTTGAAAAACGAGTGAGTCGGCTTCTCCGTAGACTAGGTGTCGTTGTCGGTAACCGGTACGTTTGGTTCATTATTATTCCGATAATTGTGTCTCTGTTATTAGCGTTGGGTGGTTTACGTTTTACACAAGACACTGATATCGAAAGTTTATTTAGCCCTGATAACGGACCAGCGAAGAAACATCGCCAACAAATCAAGGAACATTTCCACTTCAATTATGATGGCGGCTTCGTACCGACTCGAGTCACAGACATTGGGAGATATGCTCACGTCATCGTGAAAGCGAAAGAGAACAATGGCATCAATGTATTGGAAGAAAAAACCCTGGCTGAAATTCTTAAATTTGACCATGATGTCAAAAACATAACGGTGTCACACACAAGGAATGGCCATGAATTGAAATTTAGGTATTTGGATATTTGCGGGAAATGGAAGACGAGCTGCGTTGATTCAAATATTTTATTGCAGCTACTTAAATATGACGCTGGTTATGTTAATGTGCTCCATATTTCATATCCAGTCACAGTCGTAAAAGGTATGGAGTATTTCATCGGGGGAAGTCTTGGTGGAGTTGAATATCTCAATAATACAGATATCATCAAATCAGCCAAAGCGATGTCTTTGCTGTATTCCTTACGATCAGATGAACTTGATGACGTCAGTGGTAAATGGGAAGATAAATTCGTCGACTTGGCCTTGAACTTTGAATCTAACAACATTGATATTTCGTTTATAGTTTCAAAGACATTAGATGACGATTTCGTGTCTATTATAGAATACATGATACCGTATCTCGTCATTGCTTTCTTGTTGCTAACAACGTTTGCTGTGTGTACATGTATGATGTCTGACTGGGTTACAAGTAAACCTATTCTTGGTATACTGGGTGTAATATCAGCATTACTTGCCGTTGTATCAGCTTTCGGTTTGTTATTGTTATGTGGAGTACCATTTATTCATCTGGTGATTGGCATGCCTTTCCTTACACTTGGTAAGTACAACTTGAAATTGTAGGGTCGCTTTGTTATAGAAGTAAGCTTTAATATACCAAACGATACGTATACATATTCATGACATTATCTATGCATGAGCTTAGACACAGACAAACACTATATACATGTGCAATACCAGGGCCCCTTAGCACATTGTTTTGTATCACTACACATATGACCCAACATGTGACAATAGGTATATCAATGATTTGATACATGTATGCAGCACTGATTATGATAGGTATACATACATACATACATAAATACATACATACATACATACATACATACATACATACATACATACATACATACATACATACATACATACATACATACATACATACATACATACATACATACATACATACATACATACATACATACATACATACATTTATACATACATACATACATACATACATACATACATACGCATACATACATACATACATACATACATACATACATACATACATGCATACATACATACATACATACATACATACATACATACATACATACATTCATACATACATACATACATACATACATACATACATACATACATACATACATACGCATGCATGCATACATACATACATACATACATACATACATACATACATACATACATACATACATACATACATACATACATACTAGTACATACGCATGCATGCATGCATACATACATACATACATACATACATTACATACATACATACATACATACATACATACATACATACATACATACATACATACACAGACAGATAGACAAACAGACAGACGGACGGACAGACTGACACACACACACACATACATACATACATACATACATACATACATACATACATACATACATACATACATACGCATACATACATACATACATACATACATACATACATACATACATACATGCATGCATACATACATACATACATACATACATACATACATACATACATACGCATGCATGCATACATACATACATACATACATACATACATACATACATACATACTAGTACATATGCATGCATGCATGCATACATACATACATACATACATACATACATACATACATACATACATACATACATACATACACAGACAGATAGACAAACAGACAGACGGACGGACAGACAGACTGACACACACACGCACATACATACATACATACATACATACATACATACATACGTACGTACGTACGTACGTACGTACGTACGTACGTACATACATACATACATACATACATACATACATACATACATACATACATACATACATACATACACACCATGTTTAAGTAGCTTATTTTATATATATATATTATATATTCATATGTTATAATTCATGCAGCTTTATTTTATTCAATAATTAGTTGTATGATTGAAATAACAGATATTTCATATTTGGCACAGACAAATTATTAATGTCATTTCAAACATATGGTGCACTAGGTCACAAGACAAAAATAGTAGCTTCGTTGAAAATACCACTAATATATAAATGTAAGGTTATAAATTTAAAACACCACTACAAACGTGATATTCATCTAGTGACATACATACAGGATACTGATGGCCATGGATGTTCATAGATGCATAAGTAATAAGGTGATGATAGCATACATTTGCAATGTGTCGTCTGATGTGATATTACACTATAAGATACGTCTTGTCGCTCAGCCCTCAATGGCCTTGCTCCTGACAGGGGTTGATGGCGCCGTCGTGGCCTACCTTACTCCCAGAGTTACAGAGCAATGTGATACGAAAAACAAACCAAATTTCCGAGTACTGTACAGTACTGAACATAAATAGATCTCAGCTGAAGTGAAACGAGAACGTTGCTTTCAAACACAGATAGAAAAGGACTTTTGTTTTTTGAAGAATAGAAATCAATCGCCACATTGTGAATTGGGAAACATCATGGCTGAATATTATATAATGACCAGTATAGGATTAGAAGTGTTGTTATGTGGCTGAAAGACACAGTAGTAGTAGTTATTGTAGTAGTAATAGTAATAGTAGTAGTAGTAGTGGTAGTAGTAGTAGTAGTAGTAGTAGTAGTAGTAGTAGTAATAGTAGTAGTAGTAGTAGTAGTAGTAGTGGTAGTGGTAGTAGTAGTAGTAGTAGTAGTAGTGGTAGTGGTAGTAGTAGTGGTAGTAGTAGTAGTAGTAGTAGTAGTAGTAGTAGTGGTAGTGGTAGTAGTGGTAGTAGTAGTAGTAGTAGTAGTAGTGGTAGTAGTAGTAGTAGTAGTAGTGGTAGTAGTAGTAGTAGTAGTAGTAGTAGTAGTAGTAGTAGTAGTAGTAGTAGTTACTGTAGTAGTAGTAGTAGTGGTGGTGGTGGTGGTAGTAGTAGTAGTAGTAATAGTGGTGGTGGTGGTAGTAGTAGTAGTAGTGGTGGTGTTGGTGGTAGTGATGGTGGTAGTAGTTGCAGTAGTAGTAGTTGTTTTTGTTGTTGTTGTTGTTGTTGTTGTTGTTGTTGTTGTTGTTGTTGTTGATGATTTATTATTGTGACTTGCAACCCAAGGAGTTGCCCAGCATAATGTACTTGCCGCCAATCGACAGATACGACAAAAAGAGAACATTTTGCTTCATGTGTTACAAAACTCTGCCCAATTCACAACGAACACAAAGGTCGTCACGATCTAGAAACACCAACCAGCCTTCACACTTTATTGATATCAAGATCTAGTCGTTAAATAGATATTACAAAAGTGAATTTAAAAAAAATGTATCCTTTCAGCCTAGGGAAATATTTGCTTCATAATAGCCCTCGGGGTAATAGACGTCTGCTAATGCCCTCATAGCTATAAATGTATAGTATTGTAAAAACCATTAAGACTATAGCAGAAAACAAACGATGTCCCGGATAGTATTTCTATTCAACTTGTGCTTTGCCTTTAGTTTTTATTTAAAACTGATAAAAAACGATCCATAGCGTTAGGCAATGCTAGTATTATAATCGACACATGGTATTCAACTCACTCATGCTGAGTACAACCCAACAGTTGTTAGAAGATATGCCCTCGTCCTAGCCAAGGAACTATTTCCACCAATCAATATCGTCATTATAAAGGGGTCATTATTGATTCGGCTAAAATGATTTATTTACACAGGCTTGCCAATAGTTCTAAGTTACCTCCAAATCAATATTAAAGTCAAATAAAAAAATAGTGTGTTTCCGGTGACCCGGTCAACCGTAGTTTAAGCCGGCGACATTTTTGTAATTTTTTTTTTTTAAAGTGAGAATTTACCTATATTTCCGTGTAAATATTCTTACCAAAGTATCTTTGTGTCAATTCTTTATTACATGTAAAGTCACATCCCAAAGAAATAAAGACTTTCAAAAATGTCAGTTAGATTAATACACAACGAGTACAGTCTACATATTGTATTCGAGTACTTCACCTATAATTGTCTTCATTTACCTCGTTTATACCTCGCCAAACTATCACAGAAGTATTTTTATCGACGAGTATCTTGTCTTAGGGTCGAAGCATATTTTCCCCAATAAATAGGAAGGAAATAAAATAAAACTCCGAACTCCGAATCAGAAAGACAACAACATTTTTTTTTTAAAAATGCCGAAATATATTCACAACTTTTACATACTTTTTAGTTTAATAGTAATATATATAAGATATATCAGTACATACTTTTCATTATTGCAAACCGTGACTTGAAAGAGACATCGACAAGCTTGGCGACCTAAAGCAAAAATGCAAATTCCCGAAACACTGATGATTAAATCAAATACAAGCTTTTTTCTACTACACCAACTTTTGTTAAGTACTACACGAATTGGTCTGTTCCAATTGAGTCACAAGCGCCTTGCATATTAATGAACTAATTTGCATACGGAAGAAAAAACTAGTTATGCGAAAAGCAAGCTACTGTTTACAAAACGCTTTGAAATGATTTCCACCGTACGTAATCCGTCAGTGACATTGCGAAAGACAAACGTTTATAATGCGAAAAACTAAGCAAGCTAGGCAACAAGTAGGTTTGTGAAAATACTAATTTATTTATTTATTTATTTATTTATTTATTTATTTATCCACAGGTGTTGGAGTTGACGACATGTTCATAATGATAGCATCATGGCGGACGACATCTCCACGACTTTCAGTTGCAGAACGGCTAGGAGAGACATTCTCAGAAGCAGCATTGTCCATTACAATAACCAGTTTAACAGATGCATTAGCATTTGGTGTCGGTGCCATCTCTAACTTTCCTTCGGTCAGGATATTTTGTTGTTATTGTGGCGTTGCCATAGTATTTGATTATCTTTACCAAATAACGTTTTTTGGTGGTTGCATGGCATTGATTGGTCATCGGGAAAAAGAAAACAGGCATTGTATTACAATGAAAAGGGTATTTCCTAGAGTTGAGGCTCCGTCCAAGATGTACAGAATATTCTGTGCAGGTGGACTGTCTAAAAACAGAGGCGATGACAAAGATAACATTTCGGAACACATTGCGGCTCAGTTCTTTGCTAAATATTACGGACCATTTATAACCCATTGGTGGGTTAAGTTGTTAACTGTTGTTATATATGTAGGGTATATTGGTGTAGCGGCTTGGGGATGTCTTCATCTTTCAGAAGGAGTAAGTCCAAAACAATTAGCTCTAGATACATCGTATAGTATAGAGTACTATGAAGCTGAGAGCAAATACTTAGCAGATTACGGCCCTGTGGTTCAATTTGTGATTACCAAACCTCATGACTATTCAAATGTCACCGTACAAAACGAAGTTAGAAATGTAGTCACAAATGCCGGTGAGAGTGAATATTTTTTTAACGAAGGCAGATATACCACCCAGTGTTGGTTGCTGGATTATTTACTTTTCTTGAACCAAACTGGTTTGACTTACCCTGATGAAGAGACTTTCTTGTTAATACTCCGAGAACAATTTCTTAACTCGCCGTTGTTCGAGCACTATCAACTTGATCTTTCCTTCGGACCTCAAAATATGACAATTCAATCATCACGATTTCTCATGATTTCTCGAAACGTTGCGAATGGGTCGGTCGAGGTGAAACGTGACTTCCTACACAAATCTCGAAATATAGCCGAAAGTTCATGGATACCAATGGTTGCGTATCACCCGACGTTTGTTTTCGACGACCACTTTGATTCTATTCTGCCGAGTACGATTCAAAACGTACTTATCGCAACTGTTGGTATGTTACTTGTTTCGTTTCTACTTATACCACAACCTATATGTGGAATCTATGTCGTCATATCAATTGCCTCAATCGTTACTGGTGTTCTAGGCTACATGGCATTATGGGATGTTGGTCTTGACTTCGTCTCCATGATCACCATCGTTATAACTATAGGTTTCAGCGTTGATTACTCGGCTCACATCACGTATGCTTTCGTGATTTCACCGGGAGAATCTCGCAATGAACGAGCTGTCCAGAGTCTGCGTCTTCTTGGCCTGCCAATTGTACAGAGCGTTATATCGACCCTGTTGTCTATATCCTTGATTTCAGCTGCCCAAAATTACGCATTTCGTGCGATTTCTAAAGCGGTATCACTCGGAATAATCTTTGGTGGTTTACACGGTTTGGTTTTCCTTCCCGTCTTTCTAACTTTAATTGGTCCCAAGAAATCTGTCAATACATCTCAGAAAAAGCGCAGTGATTTGGAGCAGCAAGGTTATGACTTTGAACTAGGAGAATACTTAGCGAACTCAAATCACCAACCATTTGAACTTGTACGTAATCCCATATACCGTGAATATGGCGAGGAGAGAATGAGGGGTCGGGGAACTTTTTCAGAGGGGGATTTGTGGCAGCCTGTTACATCGTATCATCGGCAACGACCCAAACTTCAAAGGACCGCTTCTCTCGATAGGGCAGGAGTTGAAAGACCGCGTTCACTTTACACGCCAAATAGTGTGAAAGGTGCTTATGGTATTAGACAAGTAGAACTAATATCGATATCAGGATTGGCTGCCTCTAATGATGACATCATTATTTGCATCACTACTTCGTTGTAATGTACGCCCCCATCGGTCAATGATGACATCATTATTTGCATCACTACTTCGTTGTAATGTACGCCCCATCGGTCAATGATGACATCATTATTTGCATCACTACTTCGGTGTAATGTACGCCCCATCGGTCAATGATGACATCATTATTTGCATCACTACTTCGGTGTAATGTACGCCCCCATCGGTCAATGATGACATCATTATTTGCATCACTACTTCGGTGTAATGTACGCCCCCATCGGTCAATGATGACATTATTATTTGCATCACTACTTCGTTGTAATGTACGTCCCCATCGGTCAATGATGACATCATTATTTGCATCACTACTTCGTTCTTCATGTAATACACCTCTTCAGCGGTAGAGTGGTAGAGCAATGCAACTTTTATTATTTACATTGTCTGAAATAGCAATTATTTACAGTCTTATTTTTTAGAAATATTTGTGTGTTGTGCAATGTAGGAGAATTTGATGGTTGAAGATACCATATATGATAAAATGAATACTCGTAAACATACTGCATTTGTTTTGAAAAGAGAAAAGCAGAATTTTGTTTGTGTGAACATAACGCTCATCCAAACTTTAGTGAACACTTCTACATTTTTTAGTTATTCTTGTATCATCATTTTCCACATAGACTCAATTTACTTCGTCTCGTTTTTACGCTTTGACGAAAAATAATTCTGCTTGAGGGAATGTTGATAACTATGGTCGTAAAAGGGACAATGATTTACGAGTCTTCAGACTCTTCACTGCCGTGAAATATACTATGCATGACGTACAATGCAAACCTTTGTACGTAATATCATGTGACCTATATTTCAGTGTTTGTACCAGAGCTTATTTTTCAGATGTTTTACTGATAGAACTTTGTTTGGGTAAATTAACATCCCTACAACTATTTATCGCTAAAAGTGTGCTTTGTTCAATGCAAAAAAAAAATCGAAAATAATAATAATAATAATAAGATGATTTGTAATGCGCCTCATCTCCGAGGAGCTCGAAGCGCAGACGTGCAATGATTAAGTTCATAGGAAGTATACATGGGTTTCATTTTTTTGCGTATTAACAGCTGTTGATCTAAATTTTATGGTAATATTTCCAATGTAACACAGAGTGTTTCTAGAGAATTCCACTGGTACGAGAAAGTTTCAGTCATCTGTGATTTATTGAAATTTAGAAGTAATGTCTCAGCTCCACATTTGTTTAGAAATAACTGTGAACTTTTAGATATTTTTAGAAATTGTTTTTATCTCAGTTTGTTCGAAAAAGTTGCAGTGGCAATACAATGCATGAATAAGCCCAGAAACAGAATTACAAAATGATGTAAAATTACTACTAGATGAATCCGTGCTATAGGCTGCCCTCATCGTAACTGTTGAGCGAGGATGGAAATGTCAATTCTTGCCCGCGTTGTTTGGCTGGTGTTGTGACGTGAACGATTTGTACAAACCAATGCAATTATATTTTATCTTGTTGAAATATTGTTCAATTATTTCACAAGGATTGTATATTATAAAAAGCAAAGAAATATACTATATATGTAAATTATTATTTGATGTGTTAATAACACGTGATCATTTTCACCTAGCATTTTATGACTAAAAAGCAAAACATCGTGACAATAAAAGTATCCTAGGAAAGCATAGTGTTCACATTGTCTTTTATTATTGAAATCGAATTACAACCCACTCACCCCCACACACGGGATATACATATGTATGTATGTATATATACACATACACACAAATATACATACATGCATATATACACACACATACATACACACACACACATACATACATACATACATACATACATACATACATACATACATACATACATGCATACACACATACATACATACATACATACATGCATGCATGCATGTATGCATACATACATACATACATACATACATACATACATACATACATACATACATACACACACGCATACACACACGCATACATACATACATACATACATACATACATACATACATACATACATACATACATACATACATACATACATACATACATACATACATACATAGGAGTGCAAAAGTAATGAGTAGAATATAGTCCTGATAAATAAATTCAATCTTGACGTTTCGAATGAATATTTAACAAAGACAAGTAGGGCACGATCTGACATTATATATACATATATATATGTTATGGCATAGCACGAAACATCCTAAGTACTATTATATAGGCGTGGAGCAGCAATGACGTTGAGGGCGCTCTTGCAGTTTCCCCAAGCTCGCCAATTGACTAACCTGGAGAAAACGTGCACTGGATGGCGTAGACCCGGGTGCACTCATCGAGTCGAATGCAGCTACACTGACACAGTCGGCCTTTTCGATAACTCTGTCCTCGACAGCAATACGAACAGTCGCCCGTGATACAGGTATGCTTTTTGACATTCCTTAGTAAACACATTTTATGTTATTTTGTTTTTAAGTTTTTTGTAGCTTATTAATTTCTGGTGTTTTTTTCTGTTACCCAACATTTATAGAGTGACAACTTGAACTGAACCGCACTGAACCGTTACTGGCAACTTGAATTGGACTTGTTCTTGGCCCAAAGCATGTCAAAATAACTTAACTAACCGGTTTAGTAGCATCAGAATATATACTGGCACAGTTTTCTTTTATTCTCTGTCTACTACTACAAATACTTTGAGCCAAGTCTTTATTTTGTCACATTTGCTTCTGCCTGGAATACACATATCATGTACACGATGTGGTGAAAAGTTCTCATAGAGGTCCAGATCAGCTTTTACTACGAATTGTACGCGAAAGCCATTTCATACGATGTTGGCTTTTTTTCTTGCTATCAAGCTACAGGTCGAAAAAAGCTTCCTGCAGTGTAATTTCATTTCAGAAGACCTACTAGTGGCAGAGTGCTACTTGTAAAGGGGTTTCGAGTGAAATATAAGCATGTGCTACATAGCGGTGTTGATATTCATTGGAGGTTTATTTGTTATCGCTGGATATGCAGGTGAGACATTCAACTACTGTATGCATAAAAACAGAATCTGAATATTAACCATTCTGCTACAGGTGGTGATCCTGCATATATTATTGATTTCTAACAAATATCCATGTACGACAAATTAAATATTGTGCTAAATCGAACGAAACCGTGATGTACCCGTAACACCCCTAACTTATCTTAAGAGGGCAGAGTGCATGGGATGACTTTGTCCGGCTTCAGTTAGGTCCAGGGGTGGTCAATCATTGAGCACTGCTGATTGGCTGGCTGTTGACAGGTGACCATGTTATCTAATATCAAACCAATTAAACTAAATTAGATCTACACATTATCAAACAATACAGACCACTCTTTGTTGGAATTATAGCAAACCTTTCAGATAGTAATTTTTTTTCGAATAATCATTATTTACGAGTGTAACCTATATTAAAACAGACCTGATATTAAAACTTCATTTTCGACCTAGTAAATCGAAAACATGCCATGAACAAGTTAGAAGTATAGTTTATTTCATCGACGGGGTTAACCCATCACAATATCCCCACCCCACCCCACCCTCAGCCCTCTAAAACACTCCTTGCAATTATCCCAGATCACTATAGTGATCTGAGCAATTACTAAGTTAACGAAGAACACAACATACATGTAACTATAACCCTTTTTCCAAGACCAAAGGTGTTTTGTTTTTCTTTGGTTTTTCATTTTCTCTATGGAGGTTCAAAATATGTCATACGATTTCCAGGCACATTATGTCCTTAAGGATATCTTCCTTATTTCACATTTCTGAGTAGAAACACACCACAGACCTCTTCACCCACTCTCCCTTGCCGTCCCTCACGAATTCTAAACGCCGTGAAATACGGTTTT
Organism: Glandiceps talaboti; assembly: GCF_964340395.1. Taxonomy (NCBI): domain Eukaryota; kingdom Metazoa; phylum Hemichordata; class Enteropneusta; family Spengelidae; genus Glandiceps; species Glandiceps talaboti. Next base: position 23,629,344 of record NC_135565.1, on the reverse strand, counting down.
CAAATTGATCATTTCAGTGGAAGATGCCTATCCTAAAATTGGTGCACTCAAAGTGGCAATCAAAAACGCCACTGTCAATGTAGAGCAAGCTGTCCAGGAAACACAGGAGACTTTGGAGAGCTTTACCCCAATAACACCTGGTGACTTCTTGACAATATTCAAATATCCATCAATGAGAGCCGCTGCAATGATCAAAACAGAGGACGTGGTTGAAACTGTAATGGACATTATGAAATCAAACGAAATAGTCGATGGTGAAATAAAACCTATCAATGGACATGGACGTAAGTTGTTTTGGTTTGGAAATTGATTCAAAACCTACAAAAAACCAAAAGTTTCCCATCGCGAAAATGTCAAGGTTAACAGTAGACCGTGACCTATATAACTGAACAGGTACAATTATATTAGATTGTTACTGGAACTAGTCTTACAATAACACAGGTACAATTATATTAGATTGTTACTGGAACTAGTCTTACAATAACACAGGTGCAATTATATTAGATTGTTGCTGGAACTAGTCTTACAATAACACAGGTGCAATTATATTAGATTGTTACTGGAACTAGTCTTACAATAACACAGGTACAATTATATTAGATTGTTAGTGGAACTAGTCTTACAATAACACAGGTACAATTATATTAGATTGTTACTGGAACTAGTCTTACAATAACACAGGTACAATTAGATTGTTACTGGAACTAGTCTTACAATAACACAGGTGCAATTATATTAGATTGTTACTGGAACTAGTCTTACAATAACACAGGTACAATTATATTAGATTGTTACTGGAACTAGTCTTACAATAACACACTTGTTACAGGATATATTTATGTTTTTAGCAATTTCAGTAACAAAAACGAACTTGGTCTTTTATTTTACTTTCTTTTCTTTTTTACAAACACCGCAAAGTTGTTTTATTTATTAAATATCCAAAATAAATTACCCATTTCTCATATTGTCTCTAACACTCGTGACACCGTCAGTAATGGCACTATCACGATCTTGTTATCGTAGTATGAATTCTGAAACCATGTCAAGATTATTGAACAACGAAATTTGAATGGACCATCATCATGTATCAATACATTGATTAGTTCGTATCCACTTATATCCAGTCTAGCCTACTTCGATAAAGTCTGTAACGGTGTGGGTTGTTATGATAAATTTTGTTTTATATTAACATGCATGTCAGAAAACTAAAACATGGTAGTAGAACCATGTTTTACAGTGGAAAGATTCCATCGGGCTGGGGATGTTTTACAGTGGAAAGATTCCATTGGGCTGGGGATGTTTTACAGTGGAAAGATTCCATTGGGCTGGGTATGCTATGTCAAAGGAAAATCAACATATAGGTATAGTCTGAATAGCAGGATTTGTAAAGAAAAGTAGTAACTGTTAAAGTGGTACAAGCTGAGTTTATAATCATTTTACTTGAGAAGAAATACATAAAACCTCGAATAAACTATTTATTATTATAATGTTTTATGTCAGTGCATGCCTTCTATTCCATTATAATTGTCTTCTCAGTGCATGCCTTCTATTCCATTATAATTGTCTTCTCAGTGCATACCTTCTATGCCATTATAATTGTCTTCTCAGTGCATACCTTCTATGCCATTATAATTGTCTTCTCAGTGCATACCTTCTATGCCATTATAATTGTCTTCTCAGTGCATACCTTCTATGCCATTATAATTGTCTTCTCAGTGCATACCTTCTATGTCATTATAATTGTCTTCTCAGTGCATACCTTCTATGCCATTATAATTGTCTTCTCAGTGCATGCCTTCTATGTCATTATAATTGTCTTCTCAGTGCATGCCTTCTATGTCATTATAATTGTCTTCTCAGTGCATGCCTTCTATGTCATTATAATTGTCTTCTCAGTGCATGCCTTCTATGTCATTATAATTGTCTTCTTGCAGTGTCATAAGGCATTTGGCGTATAACAATTATGTCATCGAATCATTTATTAGCTATATCTTAATAGTAGGTTTGGGTGCAGCCAATTGCAAGTGATAATTAAGTATGCATTGGTAAGTAGAATACCGCGAGTAACTTTTAAACGTGCAGCAAAATTTTCGCCATAAATTGTATAAACTCAGCCTGGCCCCAGCTAGAAGTATTTGAACTTTATATGATAGTTTACACAAACTTGGAAAGTGTGCCATCAATAGAATAATATCAAAGAATGCATTACTAAGGCCACGTTTTACTGAGAGAGAGAGAGAGAGAGAGAGAGAGAGAGAGAGAGAGAGAGAGAGAGAGAGAGAGAGAGAGAGAGAGAGGGAGAGAGGGAGAGAGAGAGAGAGAGAGAGAGAGAGAGAGTGTGTGTGTGTGTGTGTGTGTGTGTGTGTGTGTGTGTGAGTGAGTGAGTGAGTGAGTGAGTGAGTGAGTGAGTGAGTGAGTGTGTGTGTGTGTGTGTGTGTGTGTGTGTCGAACGTCATTTTACCATGAGTATCTCCCTGTGATACCCATCGAGTAGTCATGATTACACGATTTCAACGATAGAGAAAGTTGTAATATGGTGATGTCTGCGCCTCTCCGTGTGTCTGTCTGTGTCATCGTTTCCTTTTTTTTAAAAACAACACTTAGCTAAATTGGAAATCAAAATGATTCGAATATTAATATTACAATGTATTTCAATCCTTTGTTATAACTCAAAAACATCATTGTTTATTGTAAACATAGGAAAACTAACAACCGAAGAACGAGATCAGGTGGTACACCAGTCTGGTTGTTTGGTGAATCAATTGGCAGTGGAAAAGTGTGCTAGTGCCTTGATCTTTAATACCAAATACCGTACTGTTGACGGTACGTGCAACAATTTCCGTCAACCTGACCGTGGTTCTGCGTTTCAACCTCTCCGACGACTTCTACATCCTATATACGAAGACGATTATTCCACACCGGTAGGCTGGAATCCCGAAAAACTCTACAATAATTACCTTAAACCCAATCCACGGGCCGTTTCGACAGACATTGCAACCAGCAACGAAGTCGAAGAACATAAATTCATCACAGCTATGAACGTAGTATGGGGACAATTCTTAGCGCATGATATGCAGTTCACTGTTTCTAATCCCAGTCACGTGTCATTCACGGAGGGTGTAAGCTGCAAAGAAATATGCGAAAATTTGTCACCATGTTTTCCGATTCCCTTACCCCTTGACGATAGGAGGCGACCCGAACAAACGTGCCTGGAGTTCACTCGCTCTGGTGCTGTCTGCGGAACAGGGAATCCGTCGTCGAATGGTAAACGCACTATTTATCGACAACAGTTAACAGCTGTTAGCTCTTACATAGACGCATCGCATATCTACGGTAGTACTAACCACATTGAACTTGGCAGACGAGACATGGACTCACATTTAGGATTCCTAGCAGTTGGTGAAGCAGAAGCTGCAACAGGGCGCCCTCTAATGCCCTTGGATCCCAGTCCAGCGATGAAATGTTTCGCAGAAGAAACGAGAACAGTCATGGGTCCTTGTTTCGTGGCTGGTGATGTCAGAGCCAACGAAATCCCAACTTTGACGTCACTGCACACCTTATGGACACGGGAACACAATCGTATTGCAACAGCTTTGGCTAACATGAACTACCACTGGGATAGTGACACGTTGTACCAAGAAGCTAAATCAATCGTGCAAGCAGAATTTGAACATATCACTTATACAGGGTATTTACCAAGTATTTTTGGACCCAGTGCAATGATGAAACTAGGGACGTACACGACATACAATAACAAAATCGATTCCACAGCCATAAATGTCTTTGCCACAGCGGCTTTTAGGTTCGCTCACGGATTAGTATCACCAATCATGGCACGCTTGGATACGGATTTCCAACCCATTGCGGAGGGTAACATTCATCTCCACGAAGGTTTCTTCCAACCTTGGAGAATTATAGAGGAGGGTGGGATCGATCCAATCATCCGGGGTCTTTTTGCAGTTGGTGCAAAAGACTTGAATCCTAGTTCCCCAATATCCGACGAACTGACGGAACATTTGTTTGAGACCGCAGACGAATTGTCTCTGGATTTACATGCACTGGATATACAACGTGGCCGAGATCACGCCTTACCGGAGTACAATACATGGAGGAAATATTGTGGACTTAAAAAGGCCGAGACATTTAGTGAGTTCACGGAAATTTCTAACTCAACAGTTCGTGGCAAATTACAGGAGCATTATGGCCATCCTGACAATGTGGATCTATTCATTGGTGCCTTATTGGAAGACCCCATTGGCGGATCTGTTATGGGACCAACTTTTGAATGTTTATTGGTTAAGCAATTTAGAAGATCAAGAAATGGTGACAGGTAAACAGTTATTTTTCCTGGTCAAAACACTTCAATTCATAACAGGGGCAAGGAAGGATAAACAGGTGTGTTTTTTCATGATTTCACTATTTCTAACATCATTTTCTTGTTTTTCTCTATATTTCACACAATGATTACCATCATAACTATCATTTCCTCTGTCTTTCCATATTTCCCTATCATAATCAATTTTCCTGGTAATATTAAACTTTATTTGAGATGTAGAGAAAAACAAAACAAAATTATACTAGAAATCCTGGAAATAATTTTTTTCAAAAACTCTGTTTATCCCACCTGGCCCCTAGGCCTATGCATTCATGTTTCATCAATTTGATCTCTAAGATCAAGCGAACATCCAATCAGAGCATAATGCATATACTAGCAGATGTCAACTTTTCTAATCTGTTCACTGGTCGAGTTCCACTTTGAAGTTTATGGTGGACTTTCAGGGCTCCTGTGTGATGCCGAAGTATTTTGTTAGGTGTATCGCACAATTTGCCAAGAGACTTGTCGCAGGCTATCGCTCAATTTGCTACGGGACTTGTCGCAGGCTATCATTTTTGAATAAATTTCCATACACTTGTAAATTTAACACGCCGTTCAATCATTGTGTTCGTAAATGCTACGTCTAACACTCCGTTCAACTATTATGTTCATAAATGCTACGTCTAACACTCCGTTCAACTATTATGTTCGTAAATGCTACGTCCAACACTCCGTTCAACTATTATGTTCGTAAATGCTACGTCTAACACTCCGTTCAATCATTGTGTTCGTAAATGCTACGTCTAACACTCCGTTCAACTATTATGTTCGTAAATGCTACGTCTAACACTCCGTTCAATCATTGTGTTCGTAAATGCTATGTCTAACACTCCGTTCAACTATTATGTTCGTAAATGCTACGTCTAACACTCCGTTCAACTATTATGTTCGTAAATGCTACGTCCAACACTCCGTTCAACTATTATGTTCGTAAATGCTACGTCCAACACTCATTATGTTCGTAAATGCTACGTCCAACACTCCGTTCAACTATTATGTTGGTAAATGCTACGTCTAACACTCCGTTCAACTATTATGTTCGTAAATGCTACGTCCAACACTCATTGTGTTCGTAAATGCTACGTCTAACACTCCGTTCAACTATTATGTTCGTAAATGCTACGTCTAACACTCCGTTCAACTATTATGTTCGTAAATGCTACGTCCAACACTCCGTTCAACTATTATGTTCGTAAATGCTACGTCCAACACTCATTATGTTCGTAAATGCTACGTCCAACACTCCGTTCAACTATTATGTTGGTAAATGCTACGTCTAACACTCCGTTCAACTATTATGTTCGTAAATGCTACGTCCAACACTCATTATGTTCGTAAATGCTACGTCCAACACTCCGTTCAACTGTTATGTTGGTAAATGCTACGTCTAACACTCCGTTCAACTATTATGTTCGTAAATGCTACGTCTAACAGTCTGTTCAGCTATTATGTTCGTAAATGCTACGTCTAACAGTCTGTTCAGCTATTATGTTCGTAAATGCTACGTCTAACACTCTGTTCAACTATTATGTTCGTAAATGCTACGTCTAACAGTCTGTTCAGCTATTATGTTCGTAAATGCTACGTCTAACACTCCGTTCAACTATTATGTTCGTAAATGCTACGTCTAACAGTCTGTTCAGCTATTATGTTCGTAAATGCTACGTCTAACACTCTGTTCAACTATTATGTTCGTAAATGCTACGTCTAACAGTCTGTTCAGCTATTATGTTCGTAAATGCTACGTCTAACACTCCGTTCAACTATTATGTTCGTAAATGCTACGTCTAACACTCCGTTCAACTATTATGTTCGTAAATGCTACGTCTAACAGTCTGTTCAACTATTATGTTGGTAAATGCTACGTCTAACACTCTGTTCAACTATTATGTTCGTAAATGCTACGTCCAACACTCATTGTGTTCGTAAATGCTACGTCTAACACTCCGTTCAACTATTATGTTCGTAAATGCTACGTCCAACACTCTGTTCAACTATTATGTTGGTAAATGCTACGTCTAACACTCCGTTCAACTATTATGTTCGTAAATGCTACGTCTAACACTCCGTTCAACTATTATGTTGGTAAATGCTACGTCCAACACTCCGTTCAACTATTATGTTGGTAAATGCTACGTCTAACACTCTGTTCAACTATTATGTTCGTAAATGCTACGTCTAACAGTCTGTTCAGCTATTATGTTCGTAAATGCTACGTCTAACAGTCTGTTCAGCTATTATGTTCGTAAATGCTACGTCTAACACTCTGTTCAACTATTATGTTCGTAAATGCTACGTCTAACAGTCTGTTCAACTATTATGTTCGTAAATGCTACGTCTAACACTCTGTTCAGCTATTATGTTCGTAAATGCTACGTCTAACACTCCGTTCAACTATTATGTTCGTAAATGCTACGTCTAACACTCTGTTCAACTATTATGTTCGTAAATGCTACGTCTAACACTCTGTTCAACTATTATGTTCGTAAATGCTACGTCTAACACTCCAACTATTATGTTCGTAAATGCTACGTCTAACACTCTGTTCAACTATTATGTTCGTAAATGCTACGTCCAACACTCTGTTCAACTATTATGTTCGTAAATGCTACGTCTAACACTCCAACTATTATGTTCGTAAATGCTACGTCTAACACTCTGTTCAACTATTATGTTCGTAAATGCTACGTCCAACACTCTGTTCAACTATTATGTTGGTAAATGCTACGTCTAACACTCTGTTCAACTATTATGTTCGTAAATGCTACGTCTAACACTCTGTTCAACTATTATGTTCGTAAATGCTACGTCCAACACTCTGTTCAACTATTATGTTGGTAAATGCTACGTCTAACACTCTGTTCAGCTATTATGTTGGTAAATGCTACGTCTAACACTCTGTTCAACTATTATGTTCGTAAATGCTACGTCTAACACTCTGTTCAACTATTATGTTCGTAAATGCTACGTCTAACACTCTGTTCAACTATTATGTTGGTAAATGCTACGTCTAACACTCCGTTCAACTATTATGTTCGTAAATGCTACGTCTAACACTCTGTTCAACTATTATGTTCGTAAATGCTACGTCTAACACTCTGTTCAACTATTATGTTCGTAAATGCTACGTCTAACACTCTGTTCAACTATTATGTTCGTAAATGCTACGTCTAACACTCCAACTATTATGTTCGTAAATGCTACGTCTAACACTCTGTTCAACTATTATGTTCGTAAATGCTACGTCTAACACTCTGTTCAACTATTATGTTCGTAAATGTCTAACACTCTGTTCAACTATTATGTTCGTAAATGCTACGTCTAACACTCCGTTCAACTATTATGTTGGTAAATACTACGTCTAACACTCCGTTCAGCTATTATGTTCGTAAATGCTACGTCTAACACTCCGTTCAACTATTATGTTGGTAAATACTACGTCTAACACTCCGTTCAACTATTATGTTGGTAAATGCTACGTCTAACACTCTGTTCAACTATTATGTTCGTAAATGTCTAACACTCTGTTCAACTATTATGTTTGCTTTTTCTATTTGCTTCCAAAAGGGAGTTAAGATATTGACGAAAAATAGTTTAAAATCCTTATTAGGATTTATTCATGTTTGCATACTCCAAGAATACTTGGGTGTAACTTCTTGTTCACAAATGTCATGAAAGTGGTGAAGGATATTATGACATTAATTTGATTTAGTTGCCATCACAACAAACTGATCGATAAATCAGTCCCCTTGTCCTATCATAATATATACTACATGTATTGTTCTGATGAAGATGTTTATTTTTTTTCTTACTGCCTTTTTCTAAAGGTTCTGGTACGAAAATCCCGATGTTTTATCTTATGTCCAGTTGAAAGAGATTAAGAAGTCTACATTGTCACGAATCATTTGTGATAACACAAATATAGAACGAGTTCAGAAAGACGTGTTTCTTAAGGTGAACGACGAGGCAGACTACATTAATTGCATAGATATCCCATCTGTTAATTTGACAGCATGGCGACATGACAATTCTGGTAAGATTCTTATATAGACGAATACTAGTAATTAGTACGACGTTCCGAGATCTTTTTTTGCAACAAAATACTTCGGTAAGGGACAAGGTCAATAGTTCAATGTAGGATAAGAAAACTAGACTCTTTTAGTTAGACATCAGCACCCCCCCCCCAACCGCACCCCTACTAACTAAATTGGCCAAAATTGAAAAGTGTTTCTGATAGCACACCCAAAGTTCACATCAATATGTAGTGCTGTGAAAACAAAGCCTGTATGCTGTGAGGGAAAAGTAGTTTTTTTTAACATTTTACTTTAGTTTAGTGCCATGCATTTATTCGCGAAACATTTTTTAGAAATATTTTGTATTTAGGGGTACAAAACAGACCCAACTAAATAGCTCACCCCCCCCCCCCCCCCCGTAAACGAATTTAGCTTTTTATCCTACATAGAATTACTAACCTCGTTCCTAAGTAGATCGACTTGGTTGCGCCATCCATTATAAAAAAATATCGTTGACCTCGGTGAAGAGTGCACCTGTGCACCTTTCTGTCATTCTCTCTGTGGTCACTGTTTAGTGACCACAATTAATATATTTCAGGACTGGTCGATAACATCTGAACGCCGGTGACTGACACGTCCCTTGGGAGGCTACTAGAAATTGGGTAAAATAAAAAAAAAGAAAGAAAGCTGACCACATTTTCCTTACCCCAAATTTGAAATGAATAACAAATTCAAAACATGTAAAGATGATAAGACAATAAAAACCTTCCTCAGGACTGGTGCCAGTCTAAACACGAGACTTAACGTATCTGGGCTAGGATGTCCTACAAGCCCATCTCTGTCAAAGGGTGATTGACGTCATATTTTATATATATTCTATGTATCTGCTTCCGATATTTTCAATCACAGATAAAGAGTCTCCTGTCTTGAAATGTCCAGACGATATAAATCAGGCAATGCCACCAAGAAAGAAGAAAGTAAAAGTACATTGGAATCTTCCCATCGTCACAGATAACATGAATGGTAACATCACCATCATTAGTACACGTGATAGTGGTGATCCTTTCTATCTTGGTATCACTAAAGTATCCTACTCAGCTGTTGATAGCTCTGGTAACGGTGCAGTGTGTTCGTTTTCGGTTGCTATTACAGTAAGTTAAAAACTTTGATTCAAATACAGACATATATACGCTTATAAATATGACGCGCTTACATATTCAGTGTTTTTCCTAAGGGCGGCAAGTAGGTGAAATCTACCGGGGTTCCCATGTCGGGTTCCCAAACATAATTACCGTTGACTGTGTGGGAAAACACTGCCATCTTTATCCCTTTCTGCCACCTGGGTTCCCAAACCTTAGTAAAAACACTGTTACATACATTAGATCCATGGCATAAAATGTATAATCATTTGACATTTATACATGCTTATGTGTCTGTCTGTCTATGTCTCCATATGTCCTTCAATCCAAGTTCGTTTAGCTGTACGTCAGACTAGTATCAGCAAGACTTGTAATAAAATTATAAACTGCATACGAGACGATATATGTGGTATGAACTGGAACATAGACTTTATTTATCAAAGCCCTGAGTTCGGCCTGCGGCCTCCCTTCAAGGCCAGAGCCAACATTCGACTAACTTAAATTTTACAAACCACTTTACAGGAAAACTTGGAATTGTCTATTGTCTAAACATGACTATATGTAATTATAAATTACGTGAATGACGCTTACTTCCTTGAATTTGAAACAAACGGGCGCCTTGGCCTTGAGGACAATTGTTTCCCAGACACGCTATCTTTTAAAATACTAAACATATAGGGTCATGACATTTCCGTCTTATCTAAAATGTGATGCCCGCATCACTAAACTCTCTTATTCTCAGAAAAATGATAGCAATAGCTATTGAAACGAGATGGCGTAAATTTATAAAAGCGCGTCTAAATTATTGTCTTGACGCCCATGCCAGCTATTGCAATAAAAATTTTCTCTAACTGGGTATTTAGCGACACAGTGTCATGTCTGAACCCAAACGCGGTAATTACAAATTTATGACACTGGCTTATGCCCTGCACACGATTTCATACATACACAGGAACAAATGCATATATACACGGACACCTGTACACATACATACATACATACATACATACATACATACATACATACATACATACATACATACATACATACACACACGTCATGTTGGTGCTTACACTATAAAATATCATAAAAACTTCCTTACTACCCATGAATTTACGTATGTTATATCTCTCTCTCGCTCTCTCTCTCTCTCTCACTCTCTCGCTCTCTCTCTCTCTCTCTCTCTCTCTCACTCTCTCTCTCTCTCTCGCTCTCTCTCTCTCTCTCTCTCTCTCTCTCTCTCTCTCTCTCCTCTCTCTCTCTCTCTCTCTCTCTCTCTCTCTCTCTCTCTCGCTCTCTCTCTCTCTCTCGCTCTAGTAATAGAATAAGACAAATACTTATTGTATTAGATGAACTGCTTGCAGCCTCAGATCTACAGACAGAAGGACATGCATCTGAGGCACTGAAGTTGTCACACCAATGGAAAGATGACCTCAAAAAAAATAACGACTTCCTGACTGAAAATCATTTGGAAATAAGACTCAGGTTTTGTATTTCCGAGTTTGTATTTATTGGGAAATAATTAACATTGTCACCATTTGTGATTTCATCACGACGCCAAAGTTAGGTTTTCGTTCGCTTTAATTTAATGCTTTCTCGTTGTCAATCGCTTTAAATTATGATAGTATTTGAATCTAGGTGTGAATGAAAACAAATTATGAATATTTTTTATATATATTTTAATGTTTTGATATTTTAATGATCTGTTAACTTATTGATGTTAATTAATTCAATTAATAAAAGATTAATCCATTATATCAAAATCACTCCCACTGATTCTGATTTTTGAGTAAGGTGAGAGATAAGGAAGAAATTTGCCCACATTGCGTATTTCTCTTCGTCCCTATCTGAGCCAACTATAGAGTCTGGATATCGATGCCAACATGGTTTCTAACTAATAACTGAGAGTGGAGGTGTAAATGATAACTATACTGTATATGAACTACACTACCAACTGTCGTTTTGTCCACATGTGCTCGTGCCAAGCCGAAATGCAATTTGACCATCTTTGATTAAGCCTAACTAAAAATGTGTGTTTCTGATTACACTCAATTTTAGAATAGAGAATAGGTTACGTAGGTATATATATATATATATATATATATATATATATATATATATATATATATATATATATATATATATATATATCTCGGCGAGTATCAATCTGCATACATACATCCATACATCCATACATACATACATACATACATACATACATACATACATACATACATACATACATACATACATACATACATACATACATACAAGTGTCCACAATCGAATTCAGGGGAGTAATCGATTATGATTGTTACCGTGTTGCCATGATTGTAAAAACATGACCACATTTAAGATCATTAAAAATACCAACAGAAACCCAGCACCAGAGTAGTAAATACAAAAGCTGAAGATCTCCGTTGAAATGTGGTTAGAAGTACGAAAATGAAGTTCATCAATCGCAATAATGACAGACCCCCCCCCCCCCCCCACCGACGAACGAAGTTCGCTTAGCTTGTGTGACATTATGCTATCATCCCTTATGTTTTCCATATGGTCTCTGTGTTATTGGTTTCTTCCCATCACGTGGTCTCTGTTATTGGTTTCTTCCCATCACATGGTCTCTGTGTTATTGGTTTCTTCTCATCAGATGTACAGCCATTACAGATTGGAAGAATAGTTTTATATTGTCTTTTTCAGTTGATGTCAGTTTTCCCATCCACTATTTCTTGCGAGACTTCACAATTTTCGCGATTATATTATTTCGAATATGTAAAAAAAAAAAGTTTGGGGTCGGCGTGAAATACTAGGTGGGGTTTATTAATTAACCATTCATTCCGATTCATTCATTGAATCATAGACCTTCCACCACCAGTTGATACCCAAATGTGTGTGGTCAAAATATAGAATATAGACCAAGCCTTGCCTACGAAGAAAATTTCGAGGTGGGCATTTCGACAACATTTTTGACACCTAACTTTCATTGGGACTTGACGAATCACAGATATAGAGCTAAATTTCTTGCATAAATCATGAAATTGCAAGACTCTACCCTTACCGAAGGCATTCTGGTTATCCCTGTTTTTATCTACGGAATCTCCGTAGGTCACATGACTACACTTTGTTACGCACTTCCGGTATTTCCCACACGCACAGCGCTGACCACTACACAGAGAAAGATGACATGACTGTGATGGACTCTTGGCAACGTTTTGACGCAGACGTTTGAATAACTGACATTTCGCTGTTATCTGTCGGAGATAGCGAACATGGATACAGTTCTGGGTAAGAATTTGTCATTCTTTGAATTATTTTTAGCTTGACGACGGTAAAATAGTAATAACTGTGCTCCGATAACAACGTGAACAAGACCGCAAGATATTGTAGATCTGCCGAACTATTAAACTGTATATAACAGTAACGCTTCGTAACAGAGTTTTTGGAAATGATATTACTTGTGTCCACTTCAACTTATAGCTCTGGATAATACGCTACGGTAACGTCGATACTCGGACTTAACACACCCTACAACGTCATAGTCACTCTCACGTGTCACAGTGTCATGGCACCATCATTCACTACATACTGTCAGACCACTGGATGTACAAGTCCGAGTGGCGACGTCATAATAGCAGTATCCAGAGCTATTACATAAACTTACGTGTAGGACGTACTGGTTGCAGTATCTAATGTGACAATATTTTGCTATGGTTTTTGCTACCGTCAACAACTTGTATTGACAGTAAGTGCAAAAGAACTAGATAAGTGACACGTGGGTGCCTAATAAATCCATGGTTCCAGGCATAATGATACATGCCTTGACTGAATTGCCACGGTCACCTTGCAACTTTGACAGCAGAGTTCACATCTGCTATGTCACCTTCCCGTAGTTTTACCTCTATTTTGTGATAAAGTTGCAACCAGGATATAATGCATAAATGGTGGCAACAGGGATGGGGATCAATAGAGCTAGGGAACTGTGACAACAACTATATCTCGATGAACTATGGCCCCGAGGGATTGAGAAGGGGAATACCCATTCACTTACCCTAACCAATCAGAGTTTAATATACATTGTCTGTTCCTAGAAACTGGGTTTACCATCCTGTAATTCACAATTGCATATAAGTTAGTCTTGTTCCCTTAATGTCCAATGATTAAATATGGTTTGTGAGACAGGAAATATCCCATTGAAAATACCATAAAATACCAGATACAAATAATTCTGTTGGACATGTAGAATGGTGTCTACTCATTGCAGAAGATACAAACTGAGGACTACACTAGGGAGTCAAACCCTCCATTCCTATCACCTAGTCCTAAAACTAACTCCCTAGCATGAATACAAATGTAATGTATCTACATGTATTAATTGATATACAGTCAGTCCACTGTTCTACATTCTTGCCACACACCTATGCCAATATAGCATTAATAGGGTCTTAAAGGGGCACAAGCTGAGTTTATACATATTTGGGTTTAGTGTTTCCTGCATATTTAAAAGGTACTTGCAGTACTCTCTCAATAGTCCTCAGAGCCTCCTCATGCGCCGGGCTTCACGTTGACACGAGCATCACACTAACACATCAACGAAAGGTTACCCCTATCATGTGATCGATGAGGGCATACAGTACTGGGATATTCAAGTACAATTTTGCAGTAGATATCAGTACATACAAAACAACCCAAGTTTTAGCCATATGCAAAGCTCTTAGGACTGTTGAGAGAGTGTATACTGTACATACAGAAGCATGCCACAATTGACTGAACTCTAACCTGGTATCAAGATAAGATAAGATAAGATAACTTATAAGATAAGATAAGATAAGATAAGATAAAACTTTATTGAGTCCCTTTTAGGGTAATTGAGTTCTCTGCTACAAAAGATTATTAAAAACACAATCTCAATGTCCTGGAAATCCCCACTATGCAATCAATTGTTCTATTACAATGCCAGAAGACAATTGGAATGTTATAGAATACAATCAATTGTTCTATTACAATACCAGAAGACAATTAGAATGTTATAGAAGACATGCATCAACATTAACAATATATGCAATATACTGGGATGTGCTTTCACTTTGTAAGGCCAAAAAAAAAAATTTCTGGTTCTGGTTAGGGTAAACTTTCTAAAGTGGTGTAACGACGCGAATTTTTTTTTCCTATTTATTTTTTTTTTTGGGGGGGGGCAAATTAGTAAATACACATTTTTTTTGACACTTTACATACTCTGTTCTATCATATTTATCTCTTGAAAAACTTCCTTTTTCTTCGAAGCAGTTTAGGCTTTGTATTTAAGCAGTCTTGGCATGTAGGGTAGATTTCAGCTGCTTGTTCTCCTGATATCAGGAATAAATAAGGAACGGGAAAGCAAAAATTATCGGAAAAAAAGGATCTAAGCGAAGGGTATTCAGGGCACGCGCGCGCTGACCAGAACCAGATATATTTGTTTTGGCCTAATATGCTTACACACTCAGCTTGTGCCACTTTAATTGTAATCCGTGCAGCCTCAAGGTTATATGAATAAATATTTACAAAGAACTTCACACAGTACAGGATAGATAGATATTGATGCATCTTCATTGACCATCTTCTTGGACACTTCAAGCACATTACATGGCAAGACCCAGATGATGGTTGTGTGTTATGTATGAGGATACTTTTTATAAGGGATGTCATTGTTTCACACACTGATTCCCTACACATAGTATCTTTCCAAATTTTATATTTTGATAGTAAGAAGTCATATATATAGTAATTACTAAGTAGGAAATTGTAAATTTATAGAAGACCCCAACATAATAATAGCGCTGTTTGATGTTGTACTTGCTTGTTTTGTACCCCTTCTTATTTGGATACAATTTTAACTGCTTATTACAACTATTGTAACAATTATGTCATCTGCATTGTGTATTTTCATTTTCATTTTTTTTGAGAAAGAAAACATTGTTGACTTGTTTGTATCCAATTACTTTTTGATTCTCATTCAATACAGGAGCAGTGCATTTCCATGCTGGTTTCAAAGGGAAATCTGATTCTATAGTGGATCAAATATTTACAGCTATTCAGTACAGCAATGGTTATAAGATGGCAGAACTGCTTAAAAAGTCTGATCCAATGGCAACGAGGAAAGGATTGCATTACATACACCAGGTTGCTATCTTTAATAAATACAAACTAGTAGCTCCACTATATTCTTTGTGTAACTATGGTCAACTTATCAATCTCAAAGCTGGACCAGAGTCAGATAGTTTCTGTGGCATGACAGCAATCGACATAGCAGAAAAACTGAAGAACAAAGTAGTCTTGCAGAAATTGAAAATCCATAAAATGTTTGAGGATGGTCTGACAGAGCTCCATATTGCTGCCAGGGATGGTAATGTACAGAAAGTACAAGTATTGTGTCAAAACATGTACAATGTTGATATTCTAGGTCTCTATGGTAACACACCTCTGTATACAGCATGCGTTAGTGGCAAACTCGAAGCTGCCAAAGTCCTGATTCAGCATGGTGCTGATCGGAATCAAAGAAATGACTGGGGTGATACAATGATTATTCGTGCAGCCAGATGGGGACAACAAGAAGTGGTGAAATATTTACTTGAGACTGATCAGTATATTGATGTTAACACAATGAATTATGATGGTTGTACTGCTTTGCATATGGCTGCTTTGTACGGTAGTTTGCCTGTATGTAAGACTTTGTTGGAATACGGTGCTCATCCTAGTGCACAAAATAACAATGGACGTACTCCAGTTGATTATGCACAGGAAGAAGGACATGGTGAAATCAGTGATTTTCTCAGCAATGTACAAACATAGCATGGTTAGTAATTGAAAACATCAGATTTAGGATCTGAGAATATATCAACGGGTGACATTCAATATTGGACTATCACTGATAACATTCAATACTGGACTACCACTGATAACATTCAATATTGGACTACCACTGATAACATTTAATATTGGACTACCACTGATAACATTCAATATTGGACTACCACTGATAACATTCAATATTGAATTTGGAATACCACTGATAATATGCCCATTAACATTCATGTTTTTCAACTTTGTCCAATGCTCAGACTACACAGGCAATCATTTACATAATGTGTGTGATTAGAAGTCTGATCTGAGAACAGACATGTATCATATATTCATGCATTTGATTTGTCATGAAATTGAAGCAGTCAATTTGAAAAGTGTGATTAACTCTTGAAAACATCAGACATCTGATCTAAGAACATATCACATTTTTGGTAGACAAGACAACCTATCATTTGATGATACAATGTAGCTGTATTATCAAACTAGACCCAGTTCAACCATAGACCCTCCACCCAGGTCTATGGTTCAACCATCTGTATGACTTTAACTGAAACTATTTGTCAGCAAAACACCATGTAAAATAAGTGAGAAATTGAAATTTGAAGGAGACAAAACTCACAACTCACAATGGTTTTATTTATCTGGAAGGTCACACTATTTTCAAATTCAGCAATATCTCATTAAGTAATACTGTAAGTTACTTTATATGGTGTAGAACAAGACAGGTGTCATTCATTAAGAATGTTTATTTATTAAACGTTGAATTGAAAAAAACACTTTCTGATATATTTAGATAAAAAAACAATGAGAGTAGCTTTCAGATGAAAAAGCTTAACTACGTCAAAAGAGTCCAGATTTATGTACGCCAAGAGTAGTTTATTTGAATTATAAAAATGGAAATTAACACATTAGAATAAATTTCATGAGGAACAAATGCACAAGGAACCAGTGTAAATCTCATGGAAATCTAGTGGAAAGCTCCTGCATAAGCTGTTGCCTATGTCATTTTAAATTTAGTAAAAACTTACGTAACTTTACATGACTTTATATTTAATACTGTACATTTATTTGTATACACATACAGATGTGTCTTTCACATTATTGAACTCGACTGCTGACAGTTGACTGTTTTACAGAAATGCCAGGAACATTATGTACTCAAGTCTTCTAGGGAAGACTTTGTGCCTTTGACAAGTTTCTTTACTACATGTACATGTGCCTTACATAGTTTTCTACCTTCCTAGAACTAGAGAGTAGAAATATAATATTTTTTCCTTGTTGATGGTAGAACTACAATTTACAAATGGAAAGTTTGACATAATGAATTACAGTTTGTCAGAGTGCATAATTAAGAGACTCCAGTCACTTTTGTCAGAGTGCATAAATAATAGACTCCAGTGACTTTTGTTTGCAAGAACATTTACTGTGAAAGTAAGGTGAGTATAGAAAGCCAATTTGGCCATATGATGTTCATTCTGTCCACAGCAATGACTTTTGTAAGGATTTATATTCACAAACTACAGACACTGATATATACTGATGTAACATATACATGCAAAATTATAAATTGTACATCACTTTCCCTGTGTGGACACATGAGAGTGATGTTAATTTGTATTCGTTGTAAGATAAAATGTATCAAAAGTTGCTGTGATAGACACAAAATATATACATATGGTCTGATTGATTTTATGTTCGTACCTGATCTTCATCATATCAAGTATCTCATAATATAGTGTAGAATACATTATACACAATATATAGACAGTGTAAACATGCATAAAATATGTAAAATGTACAACAACTTAATTCAGTGATAAACACACCTATCATTAGTATCAAATCTGTACACACAATATTGAAGTAACTGTGATAGAGTTCTTGTTCAGCTACATTAAATCTTTGTTTTTCATAATATTTGAACCATGCATACCTAAAGGTGAATGCACTAATGACTAAGTGTGAAATCATAGGATTCATATACAATATTTAGCGTAGAATTTGCCACTAACTGATAGATATCAAGAAATCCAAAGAAACCAGTAGGAATTAAGCTGCATTTACTGTACTAACTGTCACTGATGTATATTTTTTTATGACCAGACAACCAAAAATATGTTCACTAAGCATTATTAAACACCAGTTATTACACATTATACAAAACATGTCAATTAGAGATCATTTTACCAATACATGTAGTAAGTATAGTAATAAGTTGAAATTGTGATTTGTTGTGGTACTGATTTATAGGTGCAGACACAAAAAATCAATTTTCTTGGATATGGCACACCAGAGTATGTGTACTGCTACACAAATACATTTACCCACAGGTTATTCAATACTGTACGGGAGTGTATGATATTACAATTAAGGTCATTGCATTTAACAAAACAGTTTTAAAAAACCTTCCAATTGCAGCTAGTGCACTTTAACATTGATATTGAGATAAATTGATGATTTAAGATTTGTGACCAGTTTATTATTTCTTGTTATGCTTGAGTTTCAGTTTTGTTTTTGATGTAAAATTATAATTTGCTAGATATTATTCAAGTTTGAATAGATTTGTATTTATGAAAGTTTTTCATATATGGTTATTTTGTATTTGATATGACACAAATTTGTTAGCAATACACATGAAGATTTTGAAAGGAATGGGTATGTATGTATGTATGTATGTATGTATGTATGTATGTATGTATGTATGTATGTGTGTGTATGTATGTATATATCTATGTATGTATCTATGTGTATGTATGTATGTATGTATGTGTGTGTGCATGTATGTGTGTGTGCATGTATGTATGTATGTATGTATGTATGTATGTATGTATGTATGTATGTATGCATGCATGTATGTATGTATGTAGACTAAAAGGATAAGTGTGCGATCTCTGTTCTCAATACAACAACAAACTAAGGGAATGTTGATAAACTTTCTGTGTGGTAAGTCATGTATCTATACATCTGTACATTACCATTACTAAAATAATGCAGCCAATTTGAACCATACTCAATTTTCTGGTTCCATGATGCATTGCAGTACATACGACTACATCATCAATAATAGTAATAATAATAACCGGATTTAAACTGAATGCCTTCCCTTCCGTAAGGGCAAAGTCTTTAGATTTTCATTTCTAAACACAATAATTGTTGGAATGCAACATAATGTATGCGAATAATCATGTTTGAAGAATGTACCAAATTTGATTGAATTTGAAGATTGTATTTGTAAGATATAGCCTAATTACTGAAATTGTTAATTATGCATATGAGTCATTGAAACTAAAAGCTACATCACCAAGTCTTTCAGAGCATGTGATTAGTTATGTTTGAAGTATGTACTAAATTATATTGAATTTTGAAGTGTGCATTTTCTGAAAATCATTAATTATGCAAACTAATACTAAAAGCTACATTAATAAACTTTTCAGAACATTTGTGAGTAGTTATGTTTGAAGTATGCATCAAATTATATTGAATTTGAAAGGTGGCACATTAGCCTAATTACTGAAAGTTATTAATTATGCAAGTGAGTCATTAAAACTAAAAGCTACATTATATAGTTATGGCACATGGAATGTGTTATAGTCAATATATGTACCATATCATGTTGAGTTTGCAGCATGCATTCTTATGATATAGCATAATTACTAAAACCATTAATTATGCAAATGGATCATTAAAACTAAATGTTACATCCCAGTTCTGATTAGGATTAAAATTTATGCATACAAAATTGTTGTCTGACAGAGCTATAGAAAAGTTGGACCAAAACTAAACAATAAGCCTACATGTACCTAATCCGTATGGTGCCATTGATAGGCTAATGCTAATGATAGAACCTGGGATAAACATAATCCTTTAAATAATGTGATAATATGGCCAATACATCACTGTTCATTTTAAATGCAGGGGTCCCCTATATAAAGGGGTTATGGGTAATAAATACATATGCGGGAAATTCAAACTACCGTAAGGAGCACTGACTTGCGCTCATGTCTTCATCCCATTTTGCACTGAAAAAGTTTTACATGGCTCTCATATTTCATATATACTGTTTGTACTTAAGAATTAGTTTTAGCATGCCCAACAAGTGATACTACAGTCTCCTCACATAATCAGTGTGTGATTAATATACATTATCAGTAACATTTTATTTTGCAATTAAAGATATACCATTAAATGAGAACTTCCTTGTGTGTTTTGTGTTATTGCAAGCATGTCACTTTGAAAGAAAAAATTGCAAAATTATTCGTATTTTGTTATTCGTATTTTATACATTATTCATATTTATATGTTTAGTGTATTTGAGTCATCACAACTATAGACATAAAGAAGAAACTTCTCTAATATCTTACATATGATACTTAAAGAGGAATGCCACTCCAGGAAATAAATGTACTTTCATAAATTGTGTGTTCTGGAGAGTCATTTCATGAGTTCAAATCACAAATTTTGCATGATTGTGAAAAACCACTAAATTGAAAATATATTTCACATCTATTGGTCTCACAGTTGTCCACAATTTCCGAATGGGACTTAGTAGACATACACATTTATTAGATGCACAGTGAATATCCCTAACTCCTAAGTGCTTATTACCTTTAGATAGACATGAATATATATTGTTCACCTTATGCCTATGTATGCTGGGTAAGTCCCATTAGATGAACAATAATTATTCCTGACTCCTAAGTGCTTATTACCTTTAGATAGTCATGAATATATATTGTTCATCTTATGCCTATGTATGCCGGGTAACTCCCATTAGATGAACAATAATTATTCCTGACTCCTAAGTGCTTATTACCTTTAGATAGACATGAATATATATTGTTCACCTTATGCCTATGTATGCTGGGTAAGTCCCATTAGATGAACAATAATTATTCCTGACTCCTAAGTGCTTATTACCTTTAGATAGTCATCAATATATATTGTTCATCTTATGCCTATGTATGCTGGGTAACTCCCATTAGATGAACAAAAATTATTCCTGACTCCTAAGTGCTTATTACCTTTAGATAATCATCAATATATATTGTTCACCTAATGCCTATGTATGCCGGGTAACTCCCATTAGATGAACAATAATTATTCCTGACTCCTAAGTGCTTATTACCTTTAGATAGTCATCAATATATATTGTTCATCTTATGCCTATGTATGCCAGGTAACTCCCATTAGATGAACAATAATTATTCCTGACTCCTAAGTGCTTATTACCTTTAGATAGTCATCAATATATATTGTTCACCTAATGCCTATGTATGCCGAGTAACTCCCATTAGATGAACAAAAATTATTCCTGACTCCTAAGTGCTTATTACCTTTAGATAGTCATCAATATATATTGTTCATCTTATGCCTATGTATGCCAGGTAACTCCCATTAGATGAACAATAATTATTCCTGACTCCTAAGTGCTTATTACCTTTAGATAGTCATCAATATATATTGTTCACCTAATGCCTATGTATGCCGAGTAACTCCCATTAGATGAACAAAAATTATTCCTGACTCCTAAGTGCTTATTACCTTTAGATAGTCATCAATATATATTGTTCACGCAATGCCTATGTATGCCGGGTAAGTCCCATTAGATGAATAATAATTATTCCTGACTCCTAAGTGCTTATTACCTTTAGATAGTCATGAATATATATTGTTCACCTAATGCCTATGTATGCTGGGTAACTCCCATTAGATGTACACTGAATATTCCTGACTCCTAAGTGCTTATTACCTTTAGATAGACATGATCTGCTACAGTATTTCACATTAGATCAGGTGATCAGGAAGTAACAATTTGTTTAGTGCCAGAAACAAGACAAGAGAATTATTATGCTGGCCAGATTGGTTGTTATATCTTGCAGGCTAAAATTGCATTTCATAGCTGTGACTACTCCCACTGTTTACATTGTACCTACACTATGCATTCGTGTGCTTTCGTGAAATGTGTCATGTACGTGCGTGGCTATAGTTACTTTTTTTTCCCATGTTTGTTCCTCGTGTTATTTTACCACAGAGGGCGTCCTTACATTGAAATATGAATTCCCTGGGTGAGTCCACTGTTTGGAACAGCCAAATCCCCTTTCACTTATATAGGTCAGAGGTCGATCTAATTATCGAGTCGTCAATGCGACTGTCTCGACGCGCTGGGCTGTCAGAACTACTATAGATGCCAATGACCTCAGAGTTGCCCAATGTAGTTGCCTGCATCGCTTCATCTCCGAAACACTGCGGGCCGAGTGCGACTGAAAAGTAGTCAATTAACAAACATCATCATGGATTCTTCAGGTAAGTACACAAATGAAATATGAAAGGGGCATTGAAGATGTCTTGGTGCGCGGTCTGCCCGACTTCAAAATTCACTCCGTACGTAGAAAGGTAAACAAAACACCGTATGCTTTCAATTTATATTTTACTTTGTTTCACTTTCAACTTTTTACTCAACTTACAGATATTTTAGACGGGTTGTTATTTTGTTAAATAACAGTATGCGAATTTATAAAGCGTTAATGTTTTCACTCCGTACGTACGTCAGTGAGCGACGTGACAGACAGGGTGTTTTTCAGGAGTTCATCGTAGTTCGATGTTCGTTATTGGAGCCTGAAGGTGATCTACCTTTCAACATTTATAAACACGAATATATCCACTTGTAAATAAAATTGTGGGCAGGTTAATTGAATTCTCGGATCGCCAACGTTGAAATAATGCGATTTCTATGACAGTGAGTTTATGGATTGAAATTTATTTTGCCGTATATTACTAAATTTTTTGTAGCTTGTTGCTGAACAGTATGTGTGTTTTGCCACAATAACTTGCATTATTTAAATCACGGATTTGCATAATTTATACAAAAGATTATGTTTTTTATGTATTAAATATCAAATTTATATGTTGGGCTGTGAAAATATAATTTATGGATGTAGATCAGTACTTGATTCCCAACTCAGGAATGGTTATACTCTGGTAATATGATAAAATGAATTTTTGTTTAGTCTGAGGTCCAGTTAATCAAGTTAAATAAATGTGTCTTTTGAGAGAGTATATCCACTACACAGTAAATCCCCATATACTATGATAGTACAAAATAGCAAAAGCACATGTTTTAAAAAAGTGAGAAAAATATCAAAATATACAACTTTTCAGATGTTTTACTGTTCTCATTTGTATCATCACTATTTTTTCACCCAGTACACTATCTTTGATAAAGTAAATATTTGACACAATTTACAAATAAAAGAGAAGTACTTTTAAAGATTAAAATTGAAAGTTGTAGCATTTGTAAGTTAAGTTAGGTATACATATCTTTAACTGGTTACATAATATTGATTTAAAGAGACCTGTTGACCAAAACGTAAAAAGACTGAACAAATCAATATTCTAATTGCCACAATTACTACTTAGTAACATGCCTCCAATATGAAGTCATTAAGTTCCACAAAAATCATCTCAGAGTCCCACTGAATCCATCTCAAAAGTTCTACTAAAATAAACTCAAAGTTTCATGAAATTCATCTCAGAGTCACTCTAAAAGCATCTTAAATCAGCCTTGCATAAATGATCTCAAAGTCTTCCTAAAACCATCTCAGAGTCCACCTGTTTTAATACTGATATCGTTGCTTCTCTTGGCTGATGATTGACAAATAGTCATCTTTCATTAAGTCAATCAAATGATTCACATAGAGTTTGCAAACTGATTTCAAACATTGGAATTCCCATTACTTGTATGGATATTGGGTTGGTAGTTTTATGCTGGTGTTTTCATTCAATAGGGCTGTTTAGTGTATTGTCATTACAGGAGTTTTAAAAGAATGCATTGAAATTCTTTGTAAGTATTTGACATAAATATTGGTTTATTACCTTTTGATGGATCATATTGTAGTAGCTAGTTCATGGTTAAAATGTCATATCCATGTTCAATGTTCTCTTTTTAGGGTATAAGTACACCATGGTGTGGTTCTATAGGCCTTGTTGTTCTCAAGACACTAAGTTATCAGAATTCTTAAACATCACTTCGCACAGATGTTCAGTACATGAGTTAATCTGTAAGGGGCACCTTCATGCATTGGCTGTCCATAAGTTGGTAGGCATGGCATAACATGACATGTCATATCATATATCACACAGACTATCTCAGTATAAATCACATGTTTAACCATAGAAGTGTAAAGTAATGATATCACAGGTATCACAAATTGAATAGTAATATTTACAACTTTTCTTCAGTTCTACTCTTGTATCAGATCAAATTTTTGATCAAAACATAAAGTTTAATCCAATACTATAGTTTACCCACAAAGATGAATTGTCATGTGATGCAGTTCTACTACTGTTGGTGAGCTTTTGATATACATTGAGATGTGTTTGTAGATAGCAGTGAAGGGAAGTATGTGAGGAACAGGTTTAGAACAGATCAGATCCACTACGTATAGCCAGGTGCAGTATTGCACAGTGCCTTAGAGGTGATCACAGTACTTTATATGGCATTCTGTAGTGAACCAATATACTGGTAGTTCCTTGATATTTGGTGTAATATGGTCTGATTTATTGATTGGAATCAAGATAAATTTGACAATGAAAAGCCATGGTAAATTAAACCTAGCCTAGAGTCAAGTCCCTGTGGGTATTTTGATTACCAAACATATACATACCAGTACTAGTACAGACCATGTATCATTATGCTTGAATGTAGTAAAAGGATTACCCAGTACGAGTCTCATAAAAAAAAATCAATTTAACTACAGTTCAATAGAATTACTTTTTACAAAGTGGTTGTTGCGATGAAAGTCTGTTGTTAGGATGAAATGACCTTGTGTTCATTATTGTCATGTCTTCGTTGTTGTGTTTATTGAGCCTAGTTGTAAGGTACTAGATTATTGATTGGTCAAATAATGGTAATAGCCAGTAAATTATTGATTTGTCACACAGCTGTAACATAGTAAACAAAAAACTGGCTTCGGGTGTTTGGACCCTAAAGTGTATATAGTTAAAGCAGGTTTTTTGATCCTCTTGGGGTCCAGCTAGGGAGTGTTATAAAATTATATGTGCATTAATATTATTCTTATTATTAGTCTTTGGGGTTTGGTTAACCCATTGAATTATTAGATTCATAACAAATACATTATAAAACAAAAAAAATGCTTGCATAATTAAGGCAGGCTTATCAACAAAAGTGTGCAATCTACGACCATAGGTGAATCTTTTGTCTCTTAAAGTAGCAATTAAAATTCCCAATTCAAAGTTGTAAAACAAAATCAAGCTATATTTCAGAACCCTTTTAAATTTCAAGAAGGCATCCCATAAGAACTATGACAAGGAAAATTAACTGATACATTAGGTACTTTTAAATTAATTGTTAGATAGTAACAATTTGGTAATGGCTGTGGGGTGACACATGTAATAACCTATTATGTGTTGATTGAGGTGTCTAAACAAACAAAACTTGCTGTAGAGACTTTTACCTTGTACAGACTTATGTAAATATTGGTAATTTGGTTTACTGTCTGTCTTCCAGGGCTTTCTTAAAAATAGCCAATTTTGTTTTCTCTATGAAAATCATGCAATTAATTTACAATGCAGTGTACTATAGGTGTCTAGATTTTGTCTTGTCAAATTAGTTAAATTGTTGTTTGTATCTTGATAGTTAACAGTGCATACTATGAACATATGTTTTGTGGCTGTAAAGTCATTTTAGCTGATTTAGCTGTAACATTTTTTAATTGTTTGTGCAACAAATCCTTAAAATGTAATTAGTTACTTATTGGTCTACATTTCACAAGATCCCAGCATCCACAGCATGATGGACAATTGCAATAAAATTAGAAAAAGTTGCAAAATGTTGATTTTACAACTCGCCTGCAAGATGACTTCAAGAACAGAACCCCTGGCTTACCTATGGAGCGCAACTTTGTGTAATAGTAATTGTAAGACAACTCCAAATTCAAAATAGTGATACTTAACAATGTTTTCACAAATAACATTCATGAAGCATAATTTATCATATTCAGAAGACTTTGTAGAAAATTGCTGAGCCATTATAATGACATAATAAAAGTAGATTGAATTATATGCTAACTCACAAATGTGGACAATGTAGTCAGTGTGTCATATCTTCTATTAAACATGGTATTAAAGTGAAAATGCAGTCAAAAAATATAAAATTAAGAAGTGAGTAAGATTCATAGTAATTATTTGTTGTTAATGACTTACTTTGGATCGCAGAAAGTGAAAGATATGTTTTCGATTGCAACTATATAGTTCTAATTTAGAGGCAAGCATCATCGACTCCATTTGTGTATAGTTACCTGTATACATACATGTGTAGTTAATCAATCCAATCAGACAGTGTATATATAGAAGGGTCTTTGGGTCAATGATTGGGTCAGGTAAAGCTTACGCTTATTTTGTTGATAGCCCTAAAGATATTGCTGTCTCCATTGAATGACATTTACTTTCAATACAAATGGAAAATTGATAGCTACTTCAACATGTTGTCTTTTATTTCCTTCTGAACCAATTTTTTTCACAGTTGAGGAAATATTTATTCCAACTTTTTTTTGTTTCAGAAAGGTGTCTCATAGTTTTAATTTATTGTAATAAGTAAACCCCCCCCCTGACCTCACTCTCTCTCTCCCCCTAGCTCTGATCGCGTACACTCTCTCTCACTCTCAACCCCTCCCCCATCTCTCTCACTCCATGACCAACCTTCACACACAAAGACTAGACATGGCATTGTGAGGCACAGAGGGGAGGAGATGTTTATAGACACATTTCATTTGCTGAGTGATATTTTCTTCTCTAGTAGTGTTTATTGTGAACCATATCACTATGTCATCAAAAGTCTGCATAGTATTGGTCATAGATACTCATTACATGGTTACTTTTTAAAAACCAGTTCAAGAAGTCACCAGATAATTCATCCATTGTAATCGTCTTCCTGTTTTTAACATAGCGCCATTTGTTATAAGGAGAACATGAAAGGTACTTTGAATAACAACATTACAAGAATCAAAACAATTCCAGCTTTATTTAAAAATCAACTAATCTTTCAATATTATATATTAACTATTATGCCCAAATTAACCCAGAAAATACTTTGAGATGAGATATTCAAGTACACCTGGCTTTCACAATCAATTTATAGATGATATGTGTTAAACTTATCAATCTTTATACAGACAAAATCATAAAGACACGGCATTTTTTGATCTTGACAATTTCAATCTTACAAATATTTGATATATATGGTGTTAATACTGGTAATTGTTGAAGCAGGTGACAACAAATGAATATCCATAATTATGTATATTAAAATTATTATATATTGTAGACATATTAACAACACAAGACAAACAATGCTTTATGTTCAGTCTTTACAAATGTGTGGGTCGTGCCTTTATTACAAATAATGAATGCTATTTGACTAATAACAGGAGAGGTTGAGTTCAACGACTTATAGTAATAGCCATTTCAATACTTAAATGCAAAAATTTACAAAACAAAGAAAAAGGCCATGTTAGTGATTATTAGGACCTTGAGAATATTCACTGATAGATTATTGTAAGTTATATGAAAGTGAGAAATACTGATAAATGATCTTGTCCTCAGACAACAAAGGAAGACTTTATCTCTTATTTCAATATACCAAAGGTAAACCAAAGTACTGTATAATGTATATATTTACAGACTGTCTCTTGAAGCAAATTTTGTTAACCTAAAGAGTTGTTGGGGTATATAGTGAAAGTCCATTTCCAATTCACACTTTTCATTTTGAAATGTTTCACATACCATTCAGATTTTATCTGTGATATTCATGCATTATGACTTTAATTTGTCACAAAAAGTGCAAATGTACATGTACACCTGAACAGATGATGTTAGATTAGGAACCATGACACAGTATCACACAACTGAGCTCAATAAATGAATTCGTTTGTTTAGGCAAGGTCTAGCGTCAATGCGATTGCTGAACTTCATTTTTGCACTTCTAACCAAATTTTGAAAACTTTCACAGCTTCAGGGCAGTGATAACAGGTTCTGTATTTACTACTGAGATGTTCATATGGTGATTGAAATTTACTTTTAATATGATATACAGTACTGGGTTTCTGGTAGTATTTTAATGTATTGAACATAATGTTTTTACTTTGTATCGACCGTGGAGGCAAATTGACTAATACGGTTTACATCATATATAAATGTGTAGATGTCACACTTGTGAACATATGCATTCATTTAGGGGGAGAGGGGAGGTTTTTTGTCCTAAATGAACAAAGTTTGTTTATTGAGCTTGTGTGACATTATGCGATCATCCCTTATGACACCAGGAAAAGTAGTTCAGAATTGTGATAACTTCATGCAATCAATGTATCACCATGCAATGAAAACAATTCAAAGTTGTCCAATATTTATATTCTTCTAGCATTTATTAAGGGGGAGGGACCCAGATTAAAACTTTCTGTAATTTTGTGACTTAACAAACTAGAGTTACTGAGTATCTGTGTATGTCAATTTTTTTTATATCATGTAGTTTTCAATTGACAAAAGTGGGTGTGGCACATTAATCATTAGAATAAGGTGTTGAGACATATAACACAGTCTGAGCTGATGTTATTGTACTTTAAAAACTGCTGTATTTGAATGAATGAATGTTTGGGGATTGATGTTAACAAGTACACTGTTTCCTATTTGCTGACTACTCAAAAGTCAACTTTGCAAAGCTGTTTATTTGTATGTATCTGGAAGCCACTTTAGCTTTTTTTTCACTCCAATAAAAATTTGTTTTCAGTTTTAGTTGAGTGAGGAAAATGGTAATTCAAGTAATATGACAAGTGCAGTTTTCTTACTGAGAATAAATATTAAAGTGATAATAAAAACACATCAACTTCTTTTGCATTTAAGTGATTTCACATTCAGAGAAAGAAAACAAAATGGATATTTTTTGCCACATTTTGACTATTTTTCAAACTCAAGATCATGATTTCAAACAAGGGAAAGAACTACTCTCTTTTATCATAGGAGATAATACGAAACACTACAATGAGTCTATAAGTAAACAAATAGATAAACTTGTCAAACAATACCTTATTGAAGCAATTGAAAACAGAAAAGATTATGTTAAAACTAATATAGAATAGTTTAGCTGTTAGATTTTCTGACAACTAACATTTGAAGCATATATTTTTATTTTCGTTTTATCAATATTCTTACCTCGCTTTGGTGTATTTTGTTATGTTTGTTCCTGTATATGTTTTTTTACTCTTCTTTTTAGTAGTGAATGTATCTTAAGTTTTTGTTAGTGCTGCTCCTAACAATCATAGTGAGCCCCTGATACTAAAGGGATGCAATAAATAAATAAATAAATAAATAAATAAATAAATAAATAAATAAATAAATAAAAACTCAAAGAAAACAGGAATCCCTTGTCTTTGTTAAAGATTGTAAATAGATAAAGTCTACCAGGAGCTTTATCTAGATATGGAAATCTATGCAAATAATTACTAGTAGTCCAAATTAATTCTAACATCTTTGTAATATCAGATTTGATACTTTTTCTTTACAGGTGTGATGAAGATGGTTGGTATGGTTGCTGTGGAAGCAGCCGCTATTATCGGTAGTGTTTATCTGTATAAAAGATGGACCGGAGGTAAATATAAGTTGTAACAGTATCCTTCTTAGATACCATGGTTGATAATATTCATTATACAACTGTATCCCCATCTCTTATTTATACATATACACCTGCAAACACACTCAAATCTGGTCATATTGATTGGTTGTCAGGAGCAACATGGTGTTAGTGTCTGGGATTTGTGTATACTAATTTATAGTCATATAGTTATTGTTATGATCATAACAATTGCTAGACTGTGAAGGTGTTGCCATAGTAATCATTGCTTCTGTGTTTCCAAGGCAACAACTATATTTCCATTGTAAATCAGTGCTTATGTAGTGCCACTGTTAATATTGTCTCTATACTTGCATATCAATTTTACTGCATATACATTTATTTGTTATTGTTATTATTATTATTCACGGTATATATTTTAAATATCATTTCTAGCCAACAAAGCCAATCTTTTAAATGTAAAAGATGATATATATAATAATTTATTTAAATCGATTTAGTTATATGAAAATGAAAATAGTTCTTATTTTACCAATCTACTACTTCATTCCTCCTTTTCTGCTTATTGTTTGTTTGATTAATTTAAAATATTTACATAAATCAATTCTTTTCAAAACAAAATTATCATTTCACAGTAGTTATTTTGATATCAATCAAGAAATATTTTAAGTTAAGTTGCTTGAATTCACTCTTTCCTTTTTCTGTTCAATATAACATGTTGTGGTGTTGATTCAATTGTAAGCAGCATACACGTTTACATACACATGTTTACATTATCTTGTTTCAGCCATTATGACATCACACTACAGCAAATACCATAGCCAGGCATATGATTAACATTTTCCATATGTTGTACCCTCACATTTACTCCACATCCATACCTGATAAAAAGAAAATGCTGTTTTGGAGAAAATTCCTGAATCTGAGTCAACATCTGTTTACATTGAGGACAATAACATTTAAGTAATGTCTATTTACCGGTATAAAAAATGTTAAAGGTTAATATTCACTTTCAACTGCACAACTCCATTTATAGTCAAGTACAGGGTGAACATTCTATATACTTCTATCTCATATTTTCTCCATACGTGGTCAGAAATCATTTTTAATATCTTTAGCCAAATTCCAAAATCTGAATTCTCACCTATTTGGAGTGTAAACAATAATTGCTTTGTATTAAAATCATATTTAGTTAACATTCATTTTAAGCTGAAAGACTTCTGCTAGCCTGTAAAACATACAGAACTCTATCCTGGATTATTTGTGAACCATTAATTTACCAATTACCTGTGCCATTTATGTTTTGTAAGATGAATTGACTTAACTTCAAGGCATATAGCGTATGATGACAATGGTTTGATACCTCAGTGTATGTTGTCTGAATCTGCCTATATAGCTATTGCTTACATACATGTATATGTCATCTTAGTATCATGTTTACATGCAATTTGAAGTCTAAATCAGTAATCTCTGAACGTTATAGTCCTACTTGTAACTTGACAATTTGTTTATTTTTATCAAATCATGTAATAAACTATGATTAGGAATTCAATTTCAAAATATTATTCTTCATCTCAAATTCACTCTAGTATGAATTTAAGTGTAATATGAACTATGAAATCTAAAAATCAGTTGCAGAATGATTCAATCTGTAATATTAAAAGGAAGTAATTGATTGATGAATGATAAATCAGAATTATTGATTATACTAATACTGTGCCACATTGTTTTGGGATTTCCAATCCTGCATAGTGATGTTACATATATAGACATAACAGAGAAATACTGTAGTATTATGTAAGCCATCAGATGTAACAATCAATTTTTTACCTTCTGTAAGGAAGGTTATATATTAGGGGATGAAAAGTCTGTGTGTGTGTGTGTGTGTGTGTGTGTGTGTGTGTGTGTGTCTGTCTGTCTGTCTGTCTGTCTGTCTGTCTGTCTCGCCATTTTCTAAAAAATAGCTGTCTCAATTAAAATGAAATTTGGTAAACATGTTATGTAGGGTAATAACAAGAACTGATTAGGTTTTGGTAAACATACCATGAATATTAATGAGCATTTTGCATAATTAATGTTTTTTTGGTAATTAGGCTATATCTCAAGAATGCACGCTTCAAATTCAATATAATTTGGTTCATACATTTGCAATACCAAAGCACATCTGTCTTGAAAATATTGTCGATGTAGCTTTTATTTTTGATAAGTTATTGGCATATTTTTGATAATTACACCTGTAGGTTTTTTCAATTTTAATTTCAATTCATTAAATCTGATCAAAGGACTAGTCCAACAGTACTCATATTCCTTGCTGCATAATGATATAAATTTTAAAGAGTAATACAGTATAATATAAACCATCAGAGCCAACAATCAATCATTCTGTTATAATTTGCATTGTTGTTCTTATAGCTTGTGCACAAGGGTGATAGTCAGAACTGAACTAGTACAGGTACTATACATCAAATCTAACACTGATTACAAGTCCCACTGTACTCATTTCCCTCGCTGCACATGGATTGCAGTGATAGAATGAGTAAGACAGTACTAGTGTATATAAACCATTAAATTAAAACACTACATGTATATTCAATTTGTGCATCATTTGCTTTGTTGTGTCCCTAGCTGCACACCAGTGGTATAGTCAGCTTTTAATAGTGTAAGTCGTTACCAGACATTAATAACTTTAACAACAGCACTCATTTCCCCTCACTGCATGCAATGATAGAATTTGAAAGAGTAATAGCTAGAATGATTGATATAAACCCAGACACCAGATCTCTAACAATTTATCAGTGTACACTGTTATCATTAACTTTGTTGTTCCTTTTAATAGTTTCACAAAGGTCATAGACAGAATTGAAAAGTGTATTATACAAACTATCAAATCTAACAATGATTTGTACTCATTTCCCTTGCTGTACAATGATTGCAGTGATCAAATTTCAGAGTAAAACAGTATATATACAAACCATCAAATCTAACAATTATTTGTACTCATTTCCCTTGCTGTACAATGATTGCTTTCATAGAATTTCGCAGATTATTGATAGTATATATATAAACCATTAAATCTTACAATAAGGACTTTTACTCCCTGAGCTGCACAAGTAAAGGTGGTATTCAGAATTCAATTTGCTACACAAATCATCAAATCTAACAATACGGAGAGTTCATAAATTAACCATCAGATCTAACAATAAGAACAGTTTCTATTTGCTTTGTATATATAAGGTCCCAGGCTAAAATAATGCTGCCATGAATTAAGTCATATAAACCAAAACCTATAGATAGTTTAATCCACATTTGTATTTTTACCTCCCATAAGGGGAGTTATTGAAATTGCACTGTCTGTCTCTCTGTCTCTGTCTGTCTCTCTGTCTCTGTCTGTCTGTCTGTCTGTCTGTCTGTCTGACTGACTGTCTGTCTCTGTCTGTCTGTGTGTGTGTATGTCTGTCTGTCTGTATCACCATTTTCTTAAAAACAGCTGGCTCAATTATTAAATATTCCCATCAGTTGCTCTACAGTTATTTGATAAACTAATTTAGAAGTATTTGATGGTAAAGGTTTGTAATTAATATCACTATTTATATTAATTAATCAGTTCTTAATACCATAATTTAATAATTGCCATACATTAATCATATTTGATTTACTTGTCATATTAATTTGTACTTTGAAGTGATAGTTCATTATTAAGTTATGGCCAGTTATTACAAGTGAAATCAGTGTTTTAATGTACCTAATTCTTGTACTAAGAAATTGCCTTTAGTAAATTGAAGGGTTTACATCTTGAATAAGTTGAATAAATTTACTTTCAAATGAGTCTTAAATTCCACTCATGACCTGAAACACTGAAGGATAAGAATTTCAATGAGTATTGTATTCTCATTATGGTTTTCTTAGTGTCAACTCTCCTGGCCCTGAGATTTGAACAGGACATAGTGTACTGTGTACTCCTGTATTGGACTTCCAAGGTACACATACAGATCTGGCCGAGTTCCAGTCCTTCAGAAAATGAACAAAGAGACAGGAAAGAAAATGAAAGGGTTTGCGATTACAATGACGCAAACTAAATAAGAAACCTGTAAACTACTATTGTGTAACCAACAATCAACAATAAAACCCTGTACTTCTTTCACCTTAACTTTCTTTGTTAGATAGAAGTCTTTATAAGGTCATAGTTTGGTAGAAACCAGGCCAATCACAGGGTAATTTATTTAATTTTCTAATATGGCCACTTAATTGTTAATAACTATTTCAGTGGTTTTGAAAAAAAAACAGGGACATTTTTTAAAAAATAACGTTACTACTTTATATGCATATTCATGTTTGTAGGAATACATATCGAATACCTAAATAATTTTCTAAAAACAATTAGTACCAAAATTACAATAAAACGTTTTAGTAAACACAGTTGTCAAGAATTTTGGGGAGTCAGAAATTGGGTTAATGTGGTTTTAAAAATATCTTCATTATCATCTCAGTTCACCATGTAACAAGTACTCACCTGTTTTCAGATATTTATGGCCTTATTAAAAGTTAAGAAGTAATTTGATTCTGTGACAACTGTTGAGTGAGACATACAATATGGTACATTCAGAGACAACTCAATTGCTGACTTAAGTACACTTTTTTAATGTGTACATGTATGTACAAGCTATATGACAAAGAATTGCTGTCTTTACACATTTTTTACAAATAAAGAATTTTAGTTTGTACAAAGTAAAGCTAGTGGGGTACCATGCAAACATTGACAAAGAAAACATTTCACATATAGTCGAACCATTAACAACACATACATAATTTTATTGCAGAATTCCATGTTTGTATATTTTGTAATTTTATTTTTTTATTTAGAGTGTGTGGTCAATCCCAACTGGTTTGTCTCAGGATATGTATGCCTGGTCTTCACTGTTTTGAATACCATTGACAATGTTTATACCTGGTCTTCACTGTTTTGAATACCATTGACAATGTTTTTGATATTCAATCATTTTTCTATCTTTATTACACAATACACACTACCTGTGTGGTTTATGGTACAAATTTTTAAAAATTGCTATCAATGTGGTGGTAAGATTATTCAACTTATGTTGCTATGGTAACTTACTAATTGTCCCCTTCCCATAATATTTCATGTATGCATTGTCAAAACCATGAACACTAATTATTTTGCTACTACTAAATCTCAATTTCCACTAGAAACATACATAAAATGAATATGCACACAAAATTAAAATATATTTTTACTATATACCACAGTGATATTTAAAGGGGCCAAAAGCAGGTAAAATCAACCTGTGTTGTCAAGGTACATAATTATGTACATGTATGTATAGACCACTATTTAGAAATAACAGAATACTGCTGTGATGGGGCCATGATAAGCCTGTATTCCAAGGTATTATGATGCATGTGACGAGGTATCCCTACTACTCTGAAATTATGGTATATTGAGGCATATGAATTAAGCTATGCTGTGTTTACTAGATTCCACCCCTGCTGTTGCCAAGGTTCCCAAAGCCTAGCCAGAACACTCACATTCAATTGAATTTCACCATTAGTTGGTAACACTGGTGATATAAAAATCTGTATTTTGTATTTCACCAACACATGTACAGTATCAAATTCCAGGTAATTTAAAAGTGATAAACTCCATGTAACATATTGGCCTTTGTAATCCAACTAAAGTACAGTATTCAATCATATTTACAGGTGGTCTTTTGTTAATACTATTAAAGTATGGTAGATTTACCACTGGATAAGTACTGATGCATTCATAATGAAATAGTGATGTCACCTGGATAGAACATATATTATGTAACATTTGCCATCAACAAAGTACTTGTATCAAGACTACCATCCCACTGTTTAAAGGCCTGGGATTCAATCTCAGGTTCTCACATTAGTGTAATTCTTATCAGTGGAACCATGAGAATTGTATAGGATTATTCTTTTGTTTGCAATCAACCATTTGTACAGTTCTGTCCGTCGTTTTGTGTTTTTCACATCTAAATGTTAATCTTCATGGGAACTACATGTAGCTGGGGGTTTAACTCAACAGGTTTTATCAAAGGAATAAAATTACAAATTTTTCATCAATGTTAACTTTGTATAAAAACAATGAAAATACTCTGGAGGCCAATTGTTTAACAAGATTGCTGTATCAAGAGGAGAGGGAGAAAATTGAAAGCATCAATGGTTCTTCAGCTCTCTCCTGAAAAAATTCATAAGTAGACGGTCCCATTGATATTTAATAGTTTCCACTCCCCTGGTTAAATAAATACAATTGAAAATATAGTTGCATTTTCATAATATACTAAACTGATTCCTCATAATTACTAACACTGACTGAAAATGAGAGACACTGATTACTCTTTCATACTTGGCCATCTTGCATCTTATAAGAACCACCTCTTTTATACTTTGGTGATTTGCATGACATTTTATTAACTTTTTCATACAAGTAGATATTTTTATCTATTAAATTGTCCTCATTGAAGTTTATGTTTCAAGTTCATTGTTATCATTATAATCAATATGAAATATCTTCACAAACAATGCACAGCTCAGAAGGGTCAACCTTTTTCCATTGGGTCCTCATGCATTCGCAGTTTCTAAATAAATGCCATTTCTATCTTTTATGACAGACCGAGCACATCCAGTGGCGGCCAATCCAAGCCAAAGTGAGGTAGATGAAGAAGAGATAGAAATTACTCCTGAAGAAGTTGAGTCAACAGAAAGTTTATCTGATGATGAAAACTACAATGTGGATACAAAAACATACAAGGCACGTTACCATGAGAACAGGGGAGTGGAGGAGGAGGATGGCAGTAGTATAGAAGTAGGTAATGCAGTTTCCATGGATACAGATGAAAAGATACAAAAAAATCAAGTGCCATTAGATTTATCGACAGAGCCTGTCTTTGATATCAATGCTAGGATGGAAGGTGAAAAAAAGATTTTGAAGGAAGGAAAGTGCTTTGGAGTGCCAGATGCCAGTAGTAGTAGCCATGGCAACAAACATAGCTGTACTGTTCTAGAGACAGATGGTGCTAAAAGTTTAGAAAGTGTAAATTCTGAAAATAGTGCATTAGAGAAGCCAGAGGTCATTGCAACTGAGGAAGCTATTGTGTTTGCTATGGATTCAGTGCAAGAAAGACATATTGGTAAAAGTTATGACTGCTTCACAGAACTTCAGCCTCAGAATGAAAATCAACAAGCTTTAGACAACAACAAAGTAGATGAAGACTTAGAAAAAACTGATGGCAGTATTTTGAATGAAGCTGACAGCAATCTGACAAATGATGAAGTAGATGCAGGAATGACTGAGGATGGATATGGTGTGCATGATGATAGCGAAGATAACAAATATAATGAAAATTGTGGAGATAACGATCCTGGAGAACGGGATGAAGGTATAGAGCCATTCTTTCAGAAAGAAACAAGTTTCACAGAAAATTCTCCAAGCAACCAATCTTTTGATGTTTCTGATAAACTATTCCAAAGTTCTCCAAATCAAAATAGTGATGATCTATGTAGAGAAGAAAGCCTCATGAAGACAACCCAGCCAAACACAGAAAGTGGACAAAATTCAGATAATGCTGATCCAATGATTTGTGCTAGTGTGCAACAAGAAGACACTTTTGACCAAGAGATAGATAGTTGTATACCAGATGGTCCAGTAATGGCTGAACCATATGTAATCAAAGAGGAAGATGACAGTCTTCAGGAATCTGGATATATGTCAGAATCATCTCATCATAAAACTTGTATGAAAAATAGTGCATTTCAAGCGAATGGAAACACACCAGATAACCATGCACAGACGTCTAACACTCCTTCGGTTACTTCAGGGAGTCTCTCAGAGGCATCAGAAACGTCTTCAGTAATATCAGAAACTGGGTCTGTGAAAGAGAAAACCAATGATCTTCATAACACTAGAGAACCAGCTGAACCATTTCAAAATAAAGCAGGCCATAATCCTGAAGACCAATCTCAGCTTGGTAAACTTCCAAGAGAGGAAGATCTCAGCCCTAACGTGGATAAAGGAACTAGTAGTTCTGAGAGGAATGAAGACAACACTGAAAAATCACATGACACCAAAGAACTTGTGTCAGAATCCTTTAAGAAACATGGAGAAAGTGATACGGTACAAAGTTCATCTGACTTTGAAAACATAGAAGTGACATTGCTATCACAACATAGTACCGATAGTACAAAGTGTGATGATGATGATGATGATGATGATGTCGATGATGATGATGATGTTATTGCCACTAAGGAAACTGTCAAATTTGCAATGGATTCAGTGCATGATGATGTTGATGTTGATGTTGATGACGACAACAGCAGTGATGACAATGACAATGATGATGGTGATGGTGATGAACCTAACTTGAATGAAAAAGAAAAACAACTAGAAGAAGACATCCAGCCAGTTTCTGAAATTATGGTGTCAAACTCAACAGCTGCAAAACAGGAACCTGTTCCTTTGAGTATAACAGAGTCAGAGGAACCTTCTAAAAAGACTTTTGAGACTACTTCACTTGACAAAGACACACCAAACAGTACACACAGTGACTTACAGACAAAGTTTGCTAGTCAGACAGAGAATAATTATAACATATCACAATGCCCTCAAGGAACACATTTACAAGAGAAGATTGATCAGGGTGATGATAGAGATGATGGTGATAATGTAAATAACATGCCAGATGAAAGAATGCCCACCTTCTTTTCTTCAAAAGAAGATAACATTTCAGAAAAGATAGATGACAAACAGGGAAGAGAAACCAAGGGAGAGGAAGGAGGAGCAGCAGGTGGAATTGCTGGAAGCAATATTGAAAACACATTGAAAGGACCAACTTATGCTAATGAAGTAGGTATTCCAGTGATAGTTGTAACTAATGACCAAACCCATGAATATGATGAAAGAGATGTGAACAAACCAAAGACTACCCTATCACCTAAAATCACTTATACCAGTGGAGAAAACAGTGCATCCAGTACTTCATCAACTTCCAGCAAAACAGAAACAAATGCAATATTGATATCAGAGAGTGAAATTGATGAAGTCATAGCAAAAGAAAACAGATACATTACTACAGCAGACTGTGGAATGCCAACTGATACCAAGAGTACTCACCCAACCAACACTTCAACTAAGCATAATAAAAGGGAGACAACGGTACAATCTAATCACAAGGAAGACCAAAAACAACAGACACCAACCAAAACTTCAACTGAGAGTAATAAAAGGGAGACAACAGTACAATCTAATCACAAGGAAGACCAAAAACAACAGACACCAACCAACACTTCAACTGAGAGTAATAAAAGGGAGACAACAGTACAATCTAATCACAAGGAAAACCAAAAAGAACAGACACCAAACAATCAAGGGCAAGAACAAAATGGATTTTCTTCTCTTAATGCAATGATCAGTACTGCAAGTGAAACTCCTGTGGTTGACAGTAGCAATTCTGGGAAGAAATTAATACCTACTAATAGAGATGAAAGCAAGAGTTGTGTAGAGACGTCCCTAGTAGGAGATGAGAGCAATAAAATTGCTTCCCTAGTAGGAAATGAAAAAAAGATTTCAGATAAAAATACACCAAAAAGCGATCAAAATGTACCTGAAAAAGGTACAGAAGTCAGGTCGATGCAAAGAAGACACATCATTAAAAGTACAAGAGATGACATACCCACTCCTACATCTAACAAAATGGTGGGTGTTAAACCAAAATATGGCGCAGGTTCTAAATTATCACAGAAGGAAGTTGAGGAAGCTCTCAAGGTTTTAACT
The DNA here is from genome assembly GCF_964340395.1 of Glandiceps talaboti. Lineage (NCBI taxonomy): Eukaryota > Metazoa > Hemichordata > Enteropneusta > Spengelidae > Glandiceps > Glandiceps talaboti. Next base: position 23,589,530 of record NC_135565.1, on the reverse strand, counting down.
TCTCCCAACGTCAGCAAGAAAAATGGGAATGAAAGTAGCAAAATAGGAAAACTTGATGACCCTGTTAAAGCAACGGATGAGGCAACCAGCCCAAGAAATCTATATAAATCTAACCCTGTTGCTTGGCAACAAGGTGCTATTCCTAAGCGACGAGTGGAGGTTGAGAATGTAGGCAAACAGACAGAAGAAGGAGAGTTGCCATCCATTCCTGGGAAAGATGTAAAGGAAGTTGTCAGTCCAAAAAGGGAGAAGTATCATGATGCAAGTGAAACAGTTGCTAAGCAACAACCAAATAAATATCAGAGTTCAAATGAACCAAAGAGGGAAGTGAAAAGGGGAGATACAAGTGATAAGCTAGCAAGATCTCAGAGCAGTCCTGCACAAGTAGTGTCTCCACAAACAAGGATATCACCAACCAAACAAGACCCTACAAGTAAGCAATAACAGATTGTCTACAGCAAACATAGTTATGGTAATTTATTAAAAATAGATTAATTTTCATCTTTGTGATAATTGTCTGAGAATTTTTTTTTTATTTGGTAAACCAATTATGTAAAGTACATTGTCATTATAGATGTAACTATGGCTGTTGTCTGTTAACTGAACGTCAATTATAGGTGAAAATTAGACTGTTGTCTGTTAACTGAACATCAATTAGACTATTGTCTGTTAACTGAACGTCAATTATAGGTGAAAATTGGACTGTTGTCTGTTAACTGAACGTCAATTAGACTGTTGTCTGTTAACTGAACGTCAATTGGACTGTTGTCTGTTAACTGAACGTCAATTAGACTGTTGTCTGTTAACTGAACGTCAATTAGACTGTTGTCTGTTAACTGAACGTCAATTATTGTCAAATACAAAATGACTTGATAGACCCAATTACAATACAAAGAGACAAGCATAGTTTCTATTTTATATATATATAAATGAATGAAGAAAATATTTTGAAATAATAGTGCTTTGATATGTTGATCTCTATCAGTACATCAATTTGGTACAGTAGAAGTAGTGATAGAGGCAATATTTAAATCATTTTTTGCTGATAAGCATTGTACTTTATTGTTCATTTAGTAAATTAATAAGAATAAGAAAGACAAAAATTGTTTGGTATTTTAATGTCATTGTCAATTTCTTTCTAAATATCAAATTACTGTTGTTATTAATAGGGAATGTTTACATTATTGTTTTTGACAAAATAATTTTATAATTTAATTAAATGTTTTGTTTTATTTTAAAATTAAATGTGCAGATACTGTAAAGAGTCCAAACACAAACACAAAGATCCCTTCCAGTTCTGTCCAAACAACCAAAAGTATTCAAGCAGAGCCATCCATTTCAGCTGGTAAGTTTAACCAGTCACTTTTTGTATTTCTTTATCATATCGAGTCCCTGTTTTCACAGAAAATAATCAGTGATTGGCTGAACTGATATGACAAATCAAGTTAGCTTTTACTGACCAATCAGTGTTCTGATAAAGTCTATAAGGAACAAGTTTAATGGTGGGGCCAGACAGGAGTGAATGGCCAACATTACCACATTTTCTTAATTCTTTGCAAATAATGAAGCAAAATTCTGTACAAACTTGACGTACCATACAGTAAAGTACAGTACAGTACAGTACAGTACAGTACAATACAGTACAGTACAGTATACATATATATTTTCCATCCCAATTTTATAAAGAAGAATTTACTGGAAAATTTATAGAACCCATATTATTTCTGTTACACAGTGGAGTGCATATTTTCTGTGCATTATCCTCTGCCCAATAATATATGCATCACACATGAAATATCAAATGGTGAGCCAGCCATCTGTTGATTGTGAACAAATTGTAAACTCCACTATTTGTATACCATGGGGAAATGGTCCTCAAAACTATTCAATGCTAGAACTGTTCAAAAAGCTGACAGAAAGCAAATGGTACCACACCCATAGTTTAAACATTATTTCATGTTATTTCATGCAAATCTAATTAGGATTATTAGGTTGATGGAGTGTTTCACTACTAGGATACAATTTTAATTTACAGAAATATACATACATTTTAAACCCACACAGACTCTACCCCATCACATCAATTTCTAGAAGTGATATCAATTACTACTATGCAAGCTGTACATTTACCACAGCTGTCACTTATTAAATAGTGATCCAGGCAGTATGTGCTACATTGTTATTTGACAGTTAAAACTATTTACACACTCCAGTAAACAAAGAAGTAATGTCAGGTTAATCTGTTGATGTACCACATTTTAATTGTTTGTTTGTGTTCACCACATTAATGCTAATAAATTGAATTTTGTTTTTACTTGACAGCTCGTTACAGGAATGGTAAATACACTTTAAGATGTGTTTATTACGCCGACAACTAATTACCAAATAATAACTACTAATATTTTTATTGTTCATTATCACAACATTTTCCAGACATGTTTCAGAAAGATAATTTATTGTAAATATATGTTTAATGTCACATTAGTATAAGTTAAAATAATTAATTTTATGTGAAAACAGCAACTATGCACTTTTAATGTATTCAGCAGATTTTTTTATATTGTTTGGTGGCTAGGAATGCAATCTGAATAAAATCTGATGTGATGAACACATTTACAACACAATTTGTTTATGTACTTCTATTTCATTGATTTACTGTTGTTTGTTTTTGATTTGTTGTTATGAGAGTGAGCACCTTCGTAAGACATGATAAGAAGACACTCCCTCCCTGAAACAATAAAGTCACAACCAAAGGACAATAAATTAAGAAAATAGATGCGTATTCCGTATTCATCACATGAAATTTTAATCAGATTGCTGAGGAGACAAATCTGGTAAAACCTTCAGAGATTTCCACAATTGGTAGACAAGGAAATTCAGCTACAAAGTGACCAGCTCATCTCCTACATCAGAAATTCAGCTACAAAGTGACCAGGTCATCTCCTACATAAAAGTGACCAAGTCATCTCCTACATCGGAAATTCAGTTAAAAAGTGACCAGGTCATCTCCTACATCAGAAATTCAGTTAAAAATTGACCAGGTCATCTCCTACATCAGAAATTCAGCTAAAAAGCGACCAGGTCATCTCCTACATCAGAAATTCAGTTAAAAAGTGACCAAGTCATCTCCTACATCAGACCTTGATTGCATACTAACATGCCTTTGCTTTAATTTATAATTTCATGATGAAAATTAACAATTTATAATTTCATGATGAAAATTAACACCTTGAAGTGCTTTTCCACGTAATATTGTTACTAACAATGACTAATTCTCATAATTCCCAAGTCTAATAATAAATAATGCTTAGTTGAATAATTATGGAAGAAAACATTACTTGAAAGTGATATAATAAGAAATTTGACTTTGTAATTTGCTTAGCTGCTGATTACCTAAAAGCTACATGGTTTGTTGAAATAAACATTCAACATTTGCATTAATTGTCAACTTAAAGTGGTTATATGGAGTATGTACTTGATATTTTAATATATGGGGAAGTGACAGACACATCATGCACAGACTGAAAATGATTTATTGATTCCCTGTCTTTAACCATTTTATTCACAAATCACTTCCTGTAGATACAATAACAAATTTTTCAAATATTTTTAAGTCATTTTTTGAGTTACAAACATGATGTAACCCATACTGTTTCACAACACGGTAAAATTGTTCAATTTCTTATTTAAAAGTCCCAAATAAATAGTACCCATATTGCCACTTTAGGGGAGCAATAAATTATGTGTTGCAATTATCAAAATTAATATGTATTCTTGTTCAAAACAAAAGATTTGCACTAACACACTTATAGTATATATCAATATTTGAATCTATCTTCTATATCTGTAATTTGCAGAAGCTGAGGATTTTTCTCAACTATTTGAAGCCATTTCTAGAAGAGATAAAAGAGCATCACTTGATCGGATGAAGTATGTTAACCTGGGAAGAATGAAGGATGGGTTAACACTTCTTCACCAAGCTGCGAAATATGACATGGTGATCATTGTAACTGGTCTTTACGTCTACGGTGCATTCATTGAAATTGCAGAAATTACTGCAGGGAGGGATGCTGGAAGATTCCGGGGTCTCACAGCCCGTGGGATTGCTGAGAAATGCAGACATTTTGATATTGTACACCAAATTGATAAGTTTTATGAATGCGAGTATAGTTTATCTGCTCTTCATCAAGTAGCACGCAGCGGTAATTTGCAAGCTATACAAAAACTTTGTGAGAATCGTATGAATGTATCAATGGTTGGTAACCATGGAAACACACCACTTTACATGGCAGCTTGTGCAGGTAGGCTACAAGCAATACAGCTACTGCTTAAATATGGCGCTGACATGACAGTTGTCTGTGATCGTGAGAAAACAGTTTTGCACAAAGCGGCTGAATGGGGACATCTTGATGTTGTAAAGTACTTTGTCTCTCAGTGTCACTTTGATGTCAACATGAGAAGCAGAGATGGCATAACACCTCTTCATTTGGCTGCAGCATACGGTAACACAGACACTGTCATGTTCTTGCTGGATCACAAAGCCTTAATTAGTCTCCAGTCCCATTACCGTGAAACACCACTGTTCTGGGCGGTTGCTCATGGCAATGTTGACGTGGTGAAGCTGCTTGTGCAACGAGGTGCCCGTGCTGAGCTTCAACCACAAAGTGCTTCTGGTCCAACTGATTGGAACTTCTTACATGTTGCTGCTTCTAGTGGCCATGCTGACATGTGTATGTACTTACTTGACCGAGGATTTGATATGCACTCTGTTACTCACAAGGCTATGGAGATGAATGGATACTATGCTCAAGGAGTTAATGCATTGCATCTAGCAGCAGGACATGGCCGTCAGTCCGTCATAAAATTCCTAATTGAGAGTGGTGCTGACGTCGATGCCAAAGATTCAGAAAACTGCACACCTTTACACTACGCTGCACAATTCGGCTATGCTAAAGCAGTACAGGAACTAATCAACTGCAAAGCTAATGTAAATGTGCAGAACCAGCATCAGTTTGCGCCATTACATAAAGCGGCCACAAACGGCCATACTGAAGTCATTGAAATCCTTCTAAATAATGATGCTAATATTGCGATACCAGTCTCCTCACAATATGGCGGCTGTAGCCCTCTTCATCTTGCAGCAGCTGAGGGTCACTATGATGTCATACTCTTACTTGTGAAGAGAGGTGCACTCATGAATGCTCAAGATGGAAATAAACAAGTGCCATTACACTTAGCCGCTAAGAATGGCCACCTTGATGTGGTGCGATTGTTGTGTTCTAGCGGGGCGGCCATCAGCTGCAAAGATCAAAAGGGTGATAGTCCGTTGACACTTGCATTAAAGAAAAAGCAATGGGAGGTGGCTAAGTTTTTAAAAGAAAGTGGAGCACTCGGTAGAACGCCAATCATGCATAAGTTCACAAGGCTCAGAATGGGAAGTCCGAGATAGATCAATGAGAAGAAATAATGTCAAATTTTAGAATTGTTTCTTTAAAAGTGCACTAGTTGCAACTGGAGGGTTTTTTGAAACTGTTTTGTTAGATATAAAATACCATACACCAAAAACTATGTTGAATCATCTGTTGGTATATATTTGTGTATCAGTTAGTAAACATTGTTTGGTGCAATATATCCAATCAAAGTCCCCAACCTAACAAATTCATTACTTTAACAAATCACAATTTCAACATATTACTATGATACTACATGTACTTATTAAACTACACTTCTAATTTACCTCCTTGCAACTCGTCTTACAAAACAAAAGTGAAGACCTCCATGTGATACATATTACAAAACAAAAGTAAAAAAATGACACATGTTGCCATGCCATTTAGGTGATAACTAACTCTTTCTGTCTGTAAAAAAAACAGATATTGATTGTCATATTGGATTATTTTAAGAAAGATTTTCAGTTGCTGTTATTGTCAAGTTTGTTTGTTGTGTTATGGGAAGGCTAACCTTTGTATATTTACCACTTTGGCAAAAATATATTTTAGATTCATATAACAACATATCAATCAAGCTGTGTAATTAGTGTACAGAAAATGATGCAGAATAAGGTGAAAACTTTTTTGTTTTAATGATGTTAAAAGCATTGTGTTCATATATGTTAAAAGCATTGTGTTCATATATGTTAAAAGCATTGTGTTTATATATGTTAAAAGCATTGTGTCCATATATGTTAAAAGCATTGTGTTTATATATGTTAAAAGCATTGTGTTCATATATGTTAAAAGCATTGTGTTTATATATGTTAAAAGCATTGTGTCCATATATGTTAAAAGCATTGTGTTTATATATGTTAAAAGCATTGTGTCCATATATGTTAAAAGCATTGTGTTTATATATGTTAAAAGCATTGTGTCCATATATGTTAAAAGCATTGTGTTTATATATGTTAAAAGCATTGTGTTCATATATGTTAAAAGCATTGTGTTTATATATGTTAAAAGTATTGTGTTTATATATGTTAAAAGCATTGTGTTCATATATGTTAAAAGCATTGTGTTCATATATGTTAAAAGCATTGTGTTCATATATGCTAAAGGCATTGTGTTCATATATGTTAAAAGCATTGTGTTCATATATGTTAAAAGCATTGTGTTCATATGTTAAAAGCATTGTGTTCATATATGTTAAAAGCATTGTGTTCATATGTTAAAAGCATTGTGTTCACATATGTTAAAAGCATTGTGCTCATATGTTAAAAGCATTGTGATGTAGTGAATTTACAAATTTCTAAGGGTGAATCTACTGATTTGTTTACAATTTCTAACATATTATTAAGATATGTATGTGCGATCAGTTCATTTACATGAAATCATGAAACACGTCAGTTTGGGGGAAGTTTTCACTAATACGTCATTTTGGGGGAAGTTTTCACTAATACGTCATTTTCAAACATAAACTACAATATAAATGGGAGTTAAAATATCATTCAAGAAAATTGCTCATACTCTTCGTGGTATTCTTGGCAAGTTAAGTTTCTTTTTCTCTGGAATTTGGTTTTACATACAAATATCTACATATATATAACCTCCATGATTTTTGGGGGAACCAAATATTTACCTTTGGGACAGTATACAGAGTTATCCATTTTCAACCAGGGAATCAAAGTAAGGTTCACAATATTACCAGCTAAATAAATTATATAATACCACAATATTGTAATTGACTGACATTTACAGATTGACATTGCTATGTGTTCTATCCACCGATTATCAATCAATGCTGATATTAGCTCAAAAACATGTTTTTACTTGTTTTTTAAGGACTGAAATAATACCACATTATTTCTTACATAAAATCTAAGATGTTTGTTAGAGTTGTCCCATGATTTTTGTTAACTATTAAGCATGCATTTCTTACCTAAAGAATATGTTCCAGTTTTTTCAGATTTGAGCACAGTATGTTACAGACTTGGGGTGAAAGGTCACACCCGATGATGTACTACTCAATATTACAGATACAGCATTTGGTGAACTGAAGTCAAAGCTATTGAGGTGTCCTTTATCTATGATTTTAATAAAAGTACAAAAATAAACATTTACAGAAAAATCTTGCACTATGTAGTCAGGAAAATTCAAATTTTCAAGAAATAGTAAACTTATCATATATCAATATTTATATATACATAATGTGTGTGTGTGTGTGTGTGTGTGTGTGTGCAATGGCTTTGTTAAAGAAATTTAGCAGTGAATTTTATGTTTTAGCATATATACAAGTATTTGTGATTTTGAAATTAAGCAATGCTTTGGTATTACTAAATATGTTATTATTTATTGCGATGTCATCGTGTGTGTTGTTTTATCTCCTGAAATACCATAGCTCACAAACAAATTCAATTGAATAACAATTATCAATCAACATAATAAGTTAAATGACATTACCTATTTTGGTCTCCTTGGCTCTTGAGGATGAAGGAAACATGTTTTCAATTTTGAATATTACAAATTTGTCATCTACTGTAGATCTCCTAAAAGAAAGGATTCAATTCACAGCATTCATACAAAATTATAAACTTGCAATGTAGATTATTAAATGTGGCTTTCATTTTGCCAATACATACAGGTATGTAAGGGTTTTTGCCAATACATACAGGTATGGAAGGGTTTTTGCCAATACATACAGGTATGTAAGGGTTTTTCCAATACATACAGGTATTTAAGGGTTTTTGCCAATACATACAGGTGTGTAAGGGTTTTTGCCAATACATACAGGTATGTAGGGTTTTTGCCAATACATACAGGTATGTAAGGGTTTTTGCCAATACATACAGGTATGTAGGGGTTTTTGCCAATACATACAGGTATGTAAGGTTTTTGCCAATACATACAGGTATGTAAGGGTTTTTGCCAATACACTTACAGGTATGTAAGGGTTTTTGTCAATACATATAGGTATGTAAGGGTTTTTGCCAATACATACAGGTATGTAAGGGTTTTTGCTAATACATACAGGTATGTAAGGGTTTTTGCCAATACATACAGGTATGTAAGGGTTATTAGCTCAATCTCAAACTAGGACTCTTAGTTTTGATTGTACGTATACCAGAAATTGACAGAGTACTGACTACTATATGATGAGATGATCATCATAAAATTATGGGGGGTTTTTCAGAGAATTACAATATGTACAGTAAATATATATTCACTTTGGTGCATAAAACGCTATCATTCTATTTTCTTCAATAAAGGAATGTATTCATGCAGAGATTTTATCTTGAAGAGATTCACTTGGTATTTATTTCACTCTCATTCTACATTTAGTAGTTTATGATATAGCTACCTTGAAGTATGAGTGATGGTATAGATATAGACTGTCATAAATTTCAATACAGTGCTTTTGAATTGTGTTATAAGTTTTGTACAGGTAAGTCGAGTTGGACTTCATATCAGTATATACTGCATATACGGATATAAATTGATGTATATACTGCATATACGGATATAAACTGATGTATGTACCCTGAGTCTAAGTTTATGTGATTGTCAATTGTATTTTTTCCAACTTTAACCAACGAAGATTTGAATTTTATGAATGGAACCTATTACTAATTTTAGTCCTCAACGGGCAAAACCTGAGAGGATCTACTACGTTGGCGTCTGTCTGTCCGTCAGTACCGTAGCAACATTACTTTCCCTACGCCTTGTCCAGTATATGTTACCAGTGTTCCATTTCATTAAAACTAACTCATATACAATCTGACCGTGGAAAAATTGCTTAACTAAATCGTGACGTCATATAAAAACAAAAGGGCTGAAGACATAAGGCAGTGTTGGCGGTAATCAAGTTTATGGAGTTGACATTTTGCAAACTTGTGTCGACGTACATATTTCGTGTAAATGAAGATTTCATGGAAATTTAAAGGTTACTGTGAAAATAAACACTTTAAGTTAGGTAACTTGACCATCCTTCCTGTTAGTCAGCTTATAGCATAAATGGGACTGAAATTCAGTATAACTTTGGTAATCAAGTTTAATATGCTCTCATTTTCTTCAAAGTTGGCCATCTTGCATTTACAAATGTATGTAGGTACAAAGGTCATAACGCACGTAGCAGTTTTAGAGTTTCCAATACATGGACTTAATTTGTATAACAACAATAGATAGAAGTTCCTCCATATATCTTCTATTGATCAAATAGTCATCCAGCCCTCCCCTTACCCATGACCCCATCAAGTTAGAAACCAATCAACGCAATATTTACTTTGTTGAAGTTCTTTCACAAATAATTGCATAATTTGACTCCAATCAAAGACCTATAGCTATGTCGAGATCTATGCTTTGTAAGTCGTTGCACATCACGGTGTAATACCCACCTCCCCCCCCCCCCCACACACACACACCATACCAACACACATACACATTAGATTCAGGAAATGTCATTTACCACAAAAATAAGACCAAAAATATAATCGTGTATTTAATTTCTATTTTCTACAGTAGTTAGACAGTTAGACATGAGAAAAATGAAGATGACAACTCTCAATGTCAAAATATATTCAAGAAATTAGTATTCCATGTACTTCAGTCTATTATATACAACAGTCTATACTAGGATTAAGTATATACATAAATACATGTCTATATGTACACTTAGTAAAACATTCACCACTAAGCTGACATTAGCTACCTGTAAAAGGTACATTCAAAGACTCTCCACGCTAATTCGCTATGAATTATGCCTTAACAATCAACGTGAGTGAGCATATATACATAGCAGAGAACTGGCATACTCGAAACATAAGTAGTGTACCACATTGCATGAAACAGCACGTACTGGTCACAAATCACTTGTGAGCTAATATTCTATTCCAAGATGATCACAATACAAAGTATAATGACTTTATTAGGTACATCGTATTTACAAATATTCAAAAAAAAATGCTGTCATCTGCGTCTGTCACGGATACAACTGGACGAGTACGAGAAACGAGAGGACGAGCTAAATCGTTTCGTACTACGCTTGCGACTCTCTCGACTTGGTCCGGTCGTGGGGTAGTCCAGGCGGTGTACGGGACGTGATACTGCTAATCCCGACTTTAATATTCCGTCTGCAAATAGGACTAATTATGGGTGAAATGGATAACTTCCCCGTGGTCCAGTTTCAATACGCCTTTGTGATTCAAAACTGAATAACATGTCTATCTGACCTCAGACAACGAAAAGAATTCTTTAGTTGTCTGAGATCTGTCTAATGTAAATTCGTTGTTTTTTTTATACATATACTGAATGTTTTGATGGTAGTTATTGCTATTCAAATAGGGTAAGCTCACCCTGTACCTACAATGAATAAACTTGGGTATCACTAAGTTTCTGAACTCCTTAATACGTCAGTGTTGAGTCCAAACTTGCCACTGACAGTTGGACAATCAATGCATTCAATAACTTGAAAGTTGTTCTTATGTTTAGAATCTTTCGAAATATCAATAGGTGTTTTACCCCCATGATTCTTAATATCCTTATCAGCACCATGCTGTAAAAGTAATCTAACAATCGTCTGCAGCCCTCTATCAACAGCATAATGCAATGGTGTATCACCGCTAAAATCTTGAGCATTCGCATTCACCCTTTTAGTGAGCAATAGAGATACAATTTCTGAATTACAACTTAAAACGGCGGAATGCAAAGGTGTTGCCCAACGCTTAATCACGATATGTTGACTAATCAGGGCAGGAGGGATCGAATCAAAGGGACATCTTGAATTTATGTCAAAGATACCCTTATCTAATAAGAATTTACAGATTTCTAAATTACCACCAAGCGTAGCAAAATGTAGGACACTTATTCCCCCACCGTTAACAACATCGCGATTCATTGATCTGTAAACATATTCAACTATTGAGATATCATTTTTGAGAACTGCGAAATGTAACATGGAAAACCCACGTACAATGACATTGATGTCGGCGCCTTTTCCATGCAACAATTTCACTGTTTCCATACATTTATTTCTTAGCGCGATATGTATCGGTGTCCCCCCGTCTCGTGACTGAGTGTTTGGATTTGCACCATATCTCAATAGGAGCTCTACCATAGATACATTACCATGGCATATGGCATGAATGAGGGATGTGATACCATTTTCATCTTTACAATTAATAACTCTTTTAATGTTACCCTTTGGCAAAATTACTTCTAATATATCATTTAACTGACCAATTACTGCATTTAGAAGTATAGATTGATAGTGTGGATCACACTTGTCACAGCTAGACTTTTCATGCTTGCAAGACTTTATGTCGTCTTCACCTGGATGGTTGATAATTGTACCTTGATCACCAACTATAATACTTGAATCTGAGGCAAATATTCTCATCGAATGTCTGCTATCTGCAATTAGAACATATTTTCGTGGGTTTTTATGTTTCAATTAATCAAGACTTAGCTATGAAACTAAAAGAATACTCAGTCAGTAAAACATAATATTCAGATACACTTCAAATTCAAATATTCTTTTTTGCAAAACCATAAATGTTTCTCTCTCTCTCTCTCTCTCTCTCTCTCTCTCTCTCTCTCTCTCTCTCTCTCTCTCTCTCTCTCTCTCTCTCTCCCTCCCTTGCTGCCTATCTAACTACTGTAGAAAATAGAAAAGTCGTCATTGTGTGGCTATTGTAATCACAGAGAATACTTCATAAATATTCTTTTCATACCATGCCGTGACCTTCTGACTTCCTCCAGTATCTCATGCAGTCCTGTTTCCATTCTGCTACTGGTATCATCACCTAACTCACCTAAAATATAATATTAGGATATGACTAATTTAGTCTGAGGTTTGACTGTATGTGTGAGTATTTTATGCAGCAGTGTTTGACACGAATGATGTTCGGCAAGGATTTGTTTGAAATTAAGTTTGAGTGTCTGATGTATGGCTATCATTGAATGGACGCACGTAAGGACACGAATCATTCCTATAAACCCCTTCGGACTGTTCCCGTTGCATGCAGACCAATAACCAAAACTGTGTGTTAAGTACATGCATGATACACTGCAGTAAACATTCTGTCCACTCTATGGTACGTGCTGGCATGTTATACTGTGGTGTTAGATTACTAACGATTTAAATTATGATTTATGAATCGGACACCTGTATAACTATTACGGGTTACGGTTGACGAAAGTAACCCTGCCCTTAAACAAGTTGTACTGAGCTACATAAACTAGTTCTACACATCGATGAAACTCTACATAAGACACATACGTATATGTTTTGTGAGTGTTTCCATAATCTGTTGTACGATATCATCATTAGTTATTGCTGATGGATTGGTAACCACAGTTCTTGACACGTTTTCGATACATTCTTGTAAACTTTCAGTATTGTTTCCACCCTGGCATGTACTCATCATATTTGGTAATATTTCGTCTATCTTCATGCTAAGTCGATTACTTATATCCTCTTGGTCAGCTGACGTCATCAACATTGATGTTGGATCATGATTAGATCGACTGCGAACTGTGTCATTGGTAGACGAATCTTCCATCTTGAAAAAAAAGAAACGTCGATGAATGTGACGATATATGCACATTATCGGAAATTTTTATTTTAATAGCTGCTTTAGTTTTATTTTTAAAGTTATTAATGTGTGTGTGTGTGTGTGTGTGTGTGTGTGTGTGTGTGTGTGTGTGTGTGTGTGTGTGTGTGTGTGTGTGTGTTGACCTAATTCCAATAAAATCCCCCAAGGGCAACAGCCATATACAACACCTCCAGTACAGGGATGTCATTTTGGTCAGTACACACTAGTAGTACACCAAGTTCCAAAGGAAAAGGCAGACTTGCAATAGTAACTTACCCTACTCATGATGAGTGTCGAAATTCTCTTCTCACAGCTGGAAAAACCGTCTTCACACAAGCATACAATGACAATAGTGGGACCAAGTCAAGTCTGTGAAACTTCTCTTTAAACAGTACAAGGCACCAGTCATCGAGTAATAAAACCAGTTGAGTTGGTGATATATGATTGCAATGGATTGTATATGAGCGTCTCGTGATTATGACAAATCTATGCTGGGTAATAATAGGCGATTTACCCTTACACGGAAGTAGAGAGTAAGTCTTCACAAAATGTAGAGCAAAGGCCAACGAACAGGTTACCCCTGACATTGTGGTATGTCAGCATAGTGCGCCACCAACGGAAGATTATCTTTCGGAACGCTACACTGAATTTTCTTTCCATACCCTGCTCTATCCCATGGCATGGCCAATCACAAACAAGGAGCTTGTCATTCAATTTTAATTCGGCATGGCGAATGTAGTTGACAAGTATTTCTGGTGTGTCCATGCTATGAGGGAAAACAACAGTAAAATAGCATACTCTTTTATTAAGGTCACTGTAAAGATTTACAGACAGAGGTGAGGTCGGATTTTATTTTGAGAAAAATCATTTGGAAGTTGAACGATTGTTTTGATCTGACTTTCAACGTACATTGCAAATCTCCTAGTTGCTTTCACAAGGACTGTCCATACATCCATCCATCCATCCATCCATCCATCCATCCATCCATACATACATACATACATACATACATACATACATACATACATACATACATATATACATACATACATACATACATACATACATACATACATACATACATACATACATACATACATACATACATACATACATACATACATACACGTACGTACGTACGTACGTACGTACATACATACATACATACATATATATATATATATATATATATATATATATATATATATATACATGTACTGAACCATAGGGGTACATAGTATTTCTTAGATTGTTGTTAAGTGTATATTGATACATTTGTAGTAGCAGGATTCTTGTGATAGTTTCCTTAGGAAAACAACAATCTAAGTGTCCCTGTGCATTGAATTACTGTGTGTTAAGTAGTGAATATTGAATCGTAGATTGACAATTATACAACTTTTCTACCTCGATTCTGATTAACTGCTATCTTCATTTAGACACACACGTGATTAAAATCAATACCTCGGTTGCTCAACTCGACAGTATTTCGCGGATTGCTTGAATATTTGTGTGTGTGTGTGGGGGGGGGGGTTGACTTTCGATTGATAATGACGTGAATTGTGGGATGGGCGCTGAGACTGCATCTGTCTCTAGGTATATAAATAGTCTTAGGAAAACTACTTAGCTTTGGCAATAATTTGATGTTTTGATTGTGTGCAAAACCGAAAATTTCTTTAGGACACACATGGTTACTTTTTTGATTTATTCTGATTTTCCTTTAAGTAACTTACAGAAGATAAATTTGTAATCTTGTCAATAAAGTGTTGATAAATAAATTTGGAAAATACTTAACTACTTTGTCCACAATTTCCGAAAAAATAAAAACAAAAGAAATCCAACTTCCTATCCGATGGCGCTATTAAAGATGGCGGAAAGACACGTGCCTGCTTGTTGACAACATCTTACTGTCATGTCAACCAAAATCGTCCTACATGAGTGATTCGGATGGGATATTTTATTTCAAAGTTGAAAACCTTGAGTTTCAAGGTAAGGTTTAAAACTAATATTAAAGACATTTGTAAATTTTGGTGTAACATATCTGGAATAGATGGTGCAAACTAAACATTTGAGAATCGATCGTTGGATCCCTCGGGCTTGAATCTCGCCATCAGATGTCATCTCAACATGTTTCCAGCTCTGACTTCTAAACCATAGACAGGATACACACAATCTGTCTAAACTGTGTAGATTTACGTACACTTTCAAACACTTCCTGCTGTGAATGACATCCATGTATAAATTATGCGGTGTTAATGCATCTTTTCTTCTGGGCAAACTTGTTGTGTAAGAATCAAGCCTTTTGTTATGGTCAATGACAAAACGCTTTCAACTCCCCGCATTTGTACAGATGAGGTCTACACATTAACATTACAGTTGTGAACAACATTAAGTTCATGTACTAGTATGTGAGAAGATGTGGTCTGACGTCATGCATTGTTCGTTTGGTTTGATTGTGACTCTTCTATTGTCTCAGTTTGTCAAAGCAAGGGAAACTGTCGATATTGGACAGGTTCTCACACGCTCAAGTGCTGCATCTGTATGTTACTCTGTTTTATACATACATTCAAATGCTTGCACCATAGGCGTGATTACATACACAACTAATAGTAATACTGGTATTGCATTATTACATTGTGTACCTCGGATGTTTTCTGGTGGCTAATGCGATTCACGTTGAGGACTTGAGGTCATAGTTCAAGCAGCATTGACAGACATGCCAGGAATCGGTCGTAGGCTTTCAGATACCATCATAACTTCTAACGGTTTACTTTATTTTAAAGTAGAGGATGTCTATTATGAAGGTAGGAATACTACTTCTGAAAGTTCTTGTTAGCCAATAACCAGAGATTGCAATTGTATAATAATATATTTTATTAATAATAGCGTTATGTGCACTGTGTCAGATCATGGATGTATTAGGAGACGACTCGACGTGCCAAATTGTGCATCACAGTTCCCATGTCACTTTTCAACTCTCGTCATGAAACCAAGGAAACACTGACTTCACTATATGGAGTCAGATATATGGCCGATCAGCTGAAATAATGGTACAGGACCTAGGAGCATCGGTTTTATATTTAGACTCTTGAGCTCTGTTTTATAGCACTTAATTGTCATTCAGTGGTTTGCACTCATGTTTGAACCCCCACAACAAAAACAAATGTGGCTCTACAGAACTGGAGAAGGTGGGCCCACCAAAAACTAACTGACTAAACATATTTAAAACATTTTATGATTTATCTCATCTTCATCACTTTCAGAACTGTATGATTGGGCTGATGTAAAACAGATATGTAGAGTTCATACCATATCTGATTCTGGTAGGAAGCTAAGACGTCAAAGCAGTACACCAGCTGGTAATCTTGTCCAAATAAATGGTCAAAAAATTGCAATATTTCGTCATGGCAACAAGGTGTATGCTATTAATGAGAAATGTCCACATGCAGGTAAGTAAGCTAGGCATTAACTGTCATTTTTCAAGTTACTCCTCTCTTGCTCTCATTTTTAAAAGAGGATAGAAATAACCATCACCTCTAGTAAGATTTTATATACATGATGATGTTTGAATTGTAATTTAGTTGAATTTATACCTCTGCTACATGGCTAGGAAAAATACGCCTATCACAG
Source organism: Glandiceps talaboti (assembly GCF_964340395.1). Lineage (NCBI taxonomy): Eukaryota > Metazoa > Hemichordata > Enteropneusta > Spengelidae > Glandiceps > Glandiceps talaboti. The sequence goes on along the minus strand of NC_135565.1, from coordinate 23,572,882 downwards.
TATCAGTGTTACTGCAGAGCTCACATAGCTGGTACATTGCTGGGAAAAAATATGCCCATCTCATCATGAATGTGGATAACATCTCTGTGCCAAGGTCATTCTGCACATCCCTGTACCATAGCTTTGCTAAGCACACATACCGGTAGTACACAGTTGTTCACATCCATGTACGAGCTACATGTATGTTGAAATCATACTCTGTAGCAGCCCTTTTGTTAAATTCAATCAGCATTGCTCGCATAGCTGGTACATGGTTTTGAGAAATACCTGTTACTGCAGTGCTCACATAGCTGGTACATGGTTTTGAGAAGTATAATACCTCTATTACTGCAGTGCTCACATAGCTGGTATATGGCTGTGGGAAATATCTACATGACAGCTACATGTATGCTCACATAGTTGGTACACGGCTGTGGGAAATATCCTTTTTACTGCAGTGCTCAGATAGCTGGTACATGGCTGTGGGAAATAGCTACATGACAGCTATGCTCACATATATAACTGGTACACAGCTGTGGGAAAAGGCTATTGTAGTTGTACATGGATGTAACATGTTGTAAAAACCTATGCTGCATTGCTATTTCTCACATCCATATTACATTGATGTTGGCATATCAGTTACACATCTTAAACCTAGTGTGCTGGCCAGAGTTGTTTCAGTGATATTTTACAGTGGCAGGTACAGCCACTGTGGTTCCATAGGCTTGATACAGCTATGTGCACAACCCTGCCCTAGATATGTGACTAGCAGAGGTAAGGTATGAGAGTTTTCCTGTATAGCTCTAACCTGTTAACAGAGCATCACTAACGTCTAAAAAGTTCACAGACACACAAAATATAGTTCATCTCCATATACATGATGATGAACAAAGAAGAATGAGAAAAATAAACCAAGAATGATTTTATCCTTGGAAAACATTGATTGCATAAAATTAAATTGGGCATCATGATCTTTTACAGGTGGTCCTCTTCATATGGGTGACATAGAAGATTTGCCAGATAAATCCTTATGTATCAAATGTCCATGGCATAGTTGGAGATTTAATCTGGACACTGGAAAAGTTAGACATCCTAAAGGACGTGATGTGACAGCTATGGTGTATCCAACTAAAGTTGATGATGATGGCAGTATTTACATTGGTTTTCAAGAGTTTTCACCACACTTCTTCCAGAATGAAGATTTCTAAATTGTATCAGGGTATGTTGTTTATGAGGCTTGTGAAATAATGTGGCAGCAAAAATTAATAATTTAAAAAATGTTAGTTTGTTTCTTAATCATTATGAATATAGAATATCAGTATTAGAATGAGTTACGTCATGTGATATTGACAAAGTTTAAGAAAATGGTATGACATATGTACCATTGATACTACCTCAAGACATTATTGCATACCTGTATGCAAATGATTTGTTAAAGCAGTGCCTAGTGTAATTATTAAAACATATATTATGGGCAATAGTCCTTATCAATGACAATATAGTCTATATCAATGGCAATATAGTCCTTATCAATGACTGTATCAATATTTTATTGATGGCTGTATCAATATTTTATTGATGGCTGTATCAATATTTTATCAATGACTGTATCAATATTTTATTGATGGCTGTATCAATATTTTATTGATGGCTGTATCAATATTTTATCAATGACTGTATCAATATTTTATTGATGGCTGTATCAATATTTTATTGATGGCTGTATCAATATTTTATTGATGGCTGTATCAATATTTTATTGATGGCTGTATCAATATTTTATTGATGGCTGTATCAATATTGTATTGATGGCTGTATCAATATTGTATTGATGGCTGTATCAATATTTTATTGATGGCTGTATCACTATTTCTATGACCAAAGATGGTATTTGAAAAATAATGTTTGAAATTTCTTCTCCTTCAAGAAATGGTGAGAATCGCTATTCAGATATAAAAAAGAAAGGAAAAGTGAATGATTGTAAATAATGGGTGAAAAACTATTACTGAAATTCTGCCTGTATTTGAGGTATAAGGTAGTCTACATGTAGAAGCTATCCATGGTTGTGAATCTAGTCTAGAGGCTATCTATGACTTTGAATCTGTTGCAATGTCTAGAGGAAGGAGGAGTTCAGATGAAATTTCAGAATCCACCCACATAGTAATAAGATCGTGTATGTCTTAATGACAGAATTCTGTCGGGTAATAATAAGTTAGTGTTTATTGTGAAGAGTTACATAATGTCCATATATATGTAGTGTATTTGTCATATCAGGACACTGTTTACATAATGTCCATATTTATGTAGTGTATTTGTCATATCAGGACACTACTTAATATACTGTTTACATTATTCTAACAGTTGAGGTGTACTCATTTGTACAGTGAACAACTTTTGGTTCATCCCTTCTGATTCCTCTAGATGTTGAGAGGGATTGAAAGCCATAGGGATAGTTGCTAGACTATGTATAAGGTAGCTATGTATATAATAGTAGAATTACAAGGCCTATTTAGTTAATGGATATACTAGTTTGATAGTAATCAAGTTTATAATGAAGATAATATTGGAAGATTTTTATATTTATACATTTAAGATGCTGTCATCTTTTTGGCCAGTTTATAAACAGTGTTACTTGTCATCATGCGCACAATGATTTTAAAAGTTTTCCAGTATTATTTGTCATTTTACACACAATGATTTTAAAAGTTTTCCAGTATTATTTGTCATTTTACACACAATGATTTTAAAAGTTTTCCAGTGTTACTTGTCATCATGCACACAATGATTTTAAAAGTTTTCCAGTAATTCTTGTCATCATGTGCACAATGATTTGAAAAGTTTTCCATGTCTTTTTCATCAGGTAAAGTTTCTTTTGTAAGAAATGAGTAATGTGAGAATTTTACAACGATAAAACTAACTGAGTTTTGTGGAGGAGAGGATACAGTGACTTATGCTTGCTCTAAACTGCCACAATATACAAGTATGATTCTATTTGATATCATGTCAGACAGTCAATATGTTGTGTGACTTCAAAAGTGATAAATAAGGAATATATGTAAATATATGATTGATTAAATTTTCTACTTTGTGTGATTATTTTTATTAAAATCATGTTTATAATTTTATAATCTATACTAGTATGTTTTCAAACTCTTCTGTCCTCTGTTTGCCTTTTTAGATTTTAAATGATTTAAGTTAAAGAATTTAGTGGCAGATTTTAGGCTGTCAGTGTATCATGACTGAAATTGTAAAATTTGTGTGTTTTGATTATTTGAAAGTATGAACATTGACTATCGAGTGAATCTGTCCAAAGTGAACTTATCAAATAGGCATGCAAAATTTATCCCACCAACCATTGCTATGCAAAATAGCTCATTTGAATATTCATAATGAATCGTTTATCCAACTATTAAAATGTATTATAAAAATAAATCTTTATTGTATCTTTATCCAAATCTGGACATCAGACCTATTCACAATAAAGAAAGAAAATAATCTGACAATAACAATACAGATATATGCTTTTAAATGATTTAACTTGAAGAATATTATGCAAAATATATTGGAGTCATTTGCATAAATTATATGGCATGATAAACATCATTGTATTTTATAATGAGACACATTGTATCATTATTTGGGAGTTAAATTGTCATGTATTTCATAATGATACTCATTTATCATCCTTTGGGGGTTAAATTGTCATGAAGACTTAAAAAACAACCCAGTTTTGCATTCTAATCATGTTATAAAGTTTTGATGACATTTTTAATTTAGATTTTTATTTTTGAATACTGTTTGTACCACATGTGCAGTGGTTGTTGTGCACTTAGGCAGTGTGTATGTTTGAAAGATAACTTAGACATTTAGTGAAATGTGTTTTTTCCTTTCCATACTTAATAATTTCAGACAGTGGGAGTTTACTAAATTACTAGTATAGAATACCAGAAAGTTAGCAGTCCTATGTACTGTTTTTGTACTTAAGAGTTACTGTCATTTATAAAAATTACTGCCATTTATGAAATTACTGCCATGTATATATTTACTAATCAAACACAGACAAAAGGAACTGGAACTGTAAAATTTAATTTGAAAACACTCACAACTTAGTCTGAAAGGTCCAGCCATTGGTCCATTTAGGTAACCACTCACTAGCCCAGAGAGAGCACATTTTGTAAGTGGAAGGAACGCCTAAATCTTTCAGGTTATGTTACCATGACAACTGTGAGTACACACATTTGTTGAATAGAAGGAATGATTTTATCTTTCAGATTATGTTACATCTTGTGAGTACATGCATGTTGACATTTGAAATTCTAACACTTGTATTCAATTTGAAATTTTGTTCCAAACACAAACTTGAAAATTTACGTGAAATTTTTGACTGCACACTCCAGTCTTTGTCAACAGATTGACCCGCTATTCAGTACGCGTGACCTTGCTGACACATGAGCCTAATAAGGGGTCATAGGTACCTGGAAGTTTATATCGCCCTCCATCTCAGTTCAGTGATGGATTGGATATAATTAGTTTCTTTCACTCCCCGTTGAAAATATCTAGTTTTGGTGTCAAGGATGTTCACTTTGTCAATGTTGACTGAGTGACCTGGTGATTTGATGTAGATGTGTTGGGAGACCTCTGACCTCTGATGTGATGCAACTACAGGGGGTAGGTCTTCTACATTCCAAAAAATCTGGTTTTGAGTGATCTCTCTGTCTCCCCTATGTATGAATCCCCCCCCCCCCCCCCCCCCCCCCCCCCCATCCCTTATTAGGCTCACGTGTCCGCAAGGCCACATGTACTGAATATCGGGTCAATCTGTTGACAAAGAATGAAGTGTGCAGTCAAAAATTTCGCGTAAATTTTCAAGTTGTGTTTGGAACAAAAGTTCAAATTGAATACTATGGTTTACCAACACGATGAATTTCCATTTGAATTCTAACACTTGTTCAGGTTCAGTTACCGTGACAACTGTGAGTACATATGTTTGTTGAAAATCTAACACTTGTTTAGGTTATAGTGTAATTTAATTGATATACACATAAGAAAATTCGCTATAATGGAAAATTTATTGTTTCTCCAATTTGTCATTATTCCCATTTTGTTCTGATTGAAAACATAAATGCATGCTTTTCACCTATATAGTGCCCTCTAGTGTTACCATTTGTCACTTCACAGGAATGCATAAAAGACAAAGTAAAATTTTCTTAGACCACTAGGGGCAGTGTTCAACTGGCCATTGCTGAGGTTCTTCAGTTACTGTTTATTCGATGTTCACTTACTATATTTGCACACAGATTGTTATACCATGTTTTAATACCAACATACAGTTTTTATATATACACATTTTAATAGAAAATGTTATTATTTACTATAACACCAAAGTTTTTACTTGTTTTATTCTGTACAAATTGAAGTGTTTGTTCCTATATATTTAGTAATAAATTTTATCTTTGTACTGAAAAACTTATTCTGGTTATATTATTTTTTTCCTTATGTGTACTTAAACATTTCAAAATCAAAACCTTGTCTGCATAGTTGAGAATTGTAATTTCTATTTTATTTACACCTCTCTCTTTAAAATAAATATTCTAACATCACTTTTGATCTATAATTACTGTTAAGTTATTGATCATCTCATCATCTCATTCCCATTTAAATTAAGTTTTGAGGACAGGGCTCACACCTTCATAAGTTTGCTTGACATTGCATGCATCATCTAGCACCATGTTCTGGATAATCAAACTAATGAGGGATCCACTCAACTACTCGCAGTTCCTCTATCCATCTAGTAAGCCCTTCCATGTAATGTTGAATATTGATGGCTTCTTTATGTACTCTTGTTTGAAAAATGTGTGTGTGTGTGTGTGTGTGTGTGTGTACATACGTATGTATGAATGTATGTATGTATGTATGTATGTATGTATGTATGTATGTATGTATGAATGTGTGTATGTATGTATGTTTGTGTGTATGTGTGTGTGTATGTATGTATGTATGTATGTATGTATGTATGTATGTATGTATGTATGAATGTGTGTATGTTTGTGTGTATGTGTGTGTATGTATGTGTGTATGTATGTATGTATGTATGTATGTATGTATGTATGTATGTATGTATGTATGTATGAATGTGTGTATGTATGTATGTTTGTGTGTATGTGTGTGTGTATGTGTGTATGTATGTATGTATGTATGTATGTATGTATGTATGAATGTGTGTATGTATGTATGTTTGTGTGTATGTGTGTGTGTATGTATGTGTGTATGTATGTATGTATGTATGTATGTGTGTATGTATGTATGTATGTATGTATGTATGTATGTATGTATGTATGAATGTGTGTATGTATGTATGTTTGTGTGTATGTGTGTGTGTATGTATGTGTGTATGTATGTATGTATGTATGTATGTATGTATGTATGTATGTATGTATGTATGTATGTGTATGTGTGTATGTATGTGTGTATGTATGTATGTATGTATGTATGTATGTATGTATGTGGTCATATGTTTTGGGGAAGGACGACCGAAACACATGACATTACATGTTATTTTTCCCTAGTGAACAAATAACAAAGACTATATCAACTTTGGGACATTGAGTCTTTAAGAGAGACTGAAAAAGTGGATGATAGAGAGAAAGTTTGAGAAGGATATTTTAACAGTGGTGAACTGAAGACTACAACAAGATGCATTGGCTTGACAAGTATTTTGGTAAGTTACTTGTTTATGATAGAGAAATATGGAGGAAAGTCATGGGCACAAAATTAAGTTTTAAGTATTATTTTGTAAGTAAGGTAGCACAAATTCTGGTAAGAGGGTGATTAATCTGTGTGTGTGTCTGTCTGTCTGTCTGTCTGTCTGACTTTGCATGTATGTGTGCACTTTATAATCTATGATAACTGCATAGTTTTGAAGTTTCAACCAAACATTAACACATTTCTGATTTTAATGTTAATTTTTTTCATAAATTATTGAACAAAGCTAAATTTACCATCCACTCTTAGGTCAACAGATGAAGAGCAAACTTGACAAAGACTGAACTGGTACATAGCGATGGTACTGCTGTGTCAAAGGTCATGACTTTCCTACCTCAGAATGTAACACTAAATACTGGATGATCATTAGGTGAGTTGTTTTGAACACCTCATGTTTGCATGGAGTAGACTAGATTACAAATACAGAGTATGATAATAAATATGGAAACCATGCAATGACTTTAACTGTAATCAGTCAGTCAACTAATCAATCAATCAATCAATCAATCAAGTAATCAATCAAATTCAATACTGAGTACGGTCCTACAGCTGTCAATCAGTTCTGACCTATTCACAGTAGTAGTTTTGATTGTACAAGTGATAGTGTTACTTAAGCCAACAATAAGTGAACAGTAGAAGTTTTCATTAAAAACGTAGGTTTCTTTTCTAAATAAAATGTACCAAGATGGTTATCCAAGCACACAATAAACATGCTCTTTTTGATGACATTGTGTCACCTTATTGTTTGCAACTATGAATATGATTTTAGTAGCAGACACCTGACATAAAACCCTCAAAGAAATACCTCAAGTATTGACCTGGTCCAAGTCCAGATTGAGTGGCCATACTATAGTTATATTCATGCCTCCTGGTTAATGAAATACCTCAAGTATTGACCTAGTCCAAGTCCAGATTGAGTGGCCATACTATAGTTATATTCATGCCTCCTGGTTAATAAAATACTTCAAGTATTGACCTGGTCCAAGTCCAGATTGAGTGGCCATACTATAGTTATATTCATGCCTCCTGGTTATTTATACAGGTGTGAAAACCTGTCTATTATGTTGGCTTCCTGTACTTATATGATTTAATTTGTTGCATCAATTAATAGCATGATTTCTAATTAGAAAGTCAGCTAAGTAGATAACAGATAATGTCAATTGAGTTTGACTCCTTGAATGTTTGGATGAAAGACACTAAATGAAGTGATCCTGTAGCTATGTGTACATTGATACTGAGTACGTCAAATTAGTCACTTTGTTAACGTAACAGTACGTCTAGTTTCATCTTGTTTGTAAACTGACTGAGCTTTAGACCAGATTTTGTTTCATTTGATGCCCAGATATGATATTGAACTTGTGCTATTTCATCTACTGTTGTTGACTTTCACCTTGTGCTATTTTGAGTAATGTTATTGAGTTTCACAAAAAAACAACAACCCTGAACTGTGAGTGATATGACCAGGTGAATAAAGGTGAAACTTTAGACATTGTTATTTTGACTTCTATTGTTATTTTGACTTCTATTGTTATTGAATGAGATGAGTGGGTACTCTTGACAATACATTGTGTAAATTTATTTAGTGTCTGTTCTTTTAGTTTACCATCCAGGAACCTGTTTGCTTTGTCATGTACAAATGACAAAACTCTTCAAATGATATTCCTACCACCTTATTTACACAATTCATCAGCTATTTTCACATGTCTTTCTATCTAATGTTTAAAGTATAATGTGTCAAAGAAATAACAATTCTTAACTTTTACTCTGACTTTGTTCCAGAAAACTCAAACCTATTCCCAGTGATAATCTATCAATCAGTCAATCGATCAGTCAATCAATCAGTCAATCAATTAATCAATCAGTCAATCGATCAGTCAATCAATCAGTCAATCAATTAATCAATCAGTCAATCGATCAGTCAATCAATCAGTCAATCAATTAATCAATCAGTCAATCAATCAGTCAATCGATCAGTCAATCAATCAGTCAATCAATCAGTCAATCAATCAGTCAATCGATCAGTCAATCAATCAGTCAATCAATCAGTCAATCAGTCAATCAATCAATCAATCAGTCAATCATTCATTCAATCAATCGATCAATCAATCAATCAGTTAGTCAATCATTCAATCAATCAGTCAATCAATCAATCAATCAGTCAGTCAATCAATCAATCAATCAATAAACTTTATTTACAGAGGGTAACCCAGTTGGCCAAGGCCAATCTTCCCTTCGGTCAAGAAATATGTCATGGGTCACTACAAATCTTTATAAATAGAGATCAAAATGATATCAACATTAAGTCACTTTACAATCCAATATGGCTGCCAAATCCAATATGGCCGGTCACCAAACATAGGGAAATATATCATCTCTTGAAAATAAGATGGTGAACCCCACGATTTCTTTATTATTATAAAAAAAAAAACAGGAACAAGGTTTCAGATGAGGGTTTTATATGACAAATATTTAAAACTCTGATTTTCAGGAACATTGGTGCATGAGACATATTCAACCTTTAACTATCTACATAGATAGAGGTTTATCATGATATGCAGTCTTAAATTTGATTTTTTTTCAATGTATTCTTTTTCTTTTGTTCTTTGTAATTAATTCAGTGAAAAATAACACCTTAGACAGAAGTATTGTGAAACAGACTCTTATTTTTACTCTGAAAACTAAATTGCAATCAACCTGTCATCTAAGTGTAGGTTTGTTACTATGGTTATGCAATAGCTATATACTTTTTCAAAGAATAGCGCCCCATAGTGATATAATAATAAATTCTCTATCAGTATATATGATATTGCCATCAACATCTGTGTAAACTTACAACTAAGGCTGTTAATGATTCACAGTAATACTTACAACTAATGCTATCAATAATGACTCACATACTTCATTCTGAAAACTTACAACTGTGAAAAAAGAAACATGTCAACAAACATGAAAACATGGAAGAGGACACATACCATCATTTGTACGAAAAAATCAAGTTAAATATACAGCTGCTTATAAAAACCTAAGTTGTACACCGTGACACCAGTCTCAATGGTAACATCAAAACAGTCGTTTTAAGATGAAAAGGTTTCAACAATTGATAAACAAGATATCTATTCAAGCTCACAATCTTAATTAAAGTCTTTTAATGAAATAAGTTGCCTAGCAGAACTAGTTGGTTTATACTTCCAATGGTTCTAATATTGTATGAAGGCTGGTTTTTCCCAGGGCTGACATATCACCAGTGTGTAGATAAAACAAACATTTTATTGTTTATGTTGTTGACTTTATTTTCTACAGTTGGATTAATACTATTGTTAAAGGTTCTAATGTATTAGATGGCTCTCAATATTAAACTTCATTGTACCTATGGTAGGTCTGTTTTCTGTTGTAATGGAAATCCACAGGTGTGTGTGTGTGTGTGTGTGTGTTAGTATAAGTGCCAGGATTTGCTTGTAAATGATGGATGGAGGTAGCCAGGTGTGCAATCAATAACTATAGGTGAGTACATTTTAGTCACTGTAGTAGTTGATATAGTTTTGAACTGTGTAAAAAACAGTCTGAATGACTTAGCAATGACAAATAAGGTCAGATGGAAACTTTGAACCATTTTTTAAATCAAAGTTCCTGACAATCAGTGATGTTGTGATTGTGGTCACCCTTCTGTTCATTATTTTTGCCAAATTAAAAAAAAATATAGGGTTGGTGAGATCATGAGAAATATAGAACTTGCTATAGGATCACCATTATTATGTATCTATGTATATGATAATTATGAGTCATATGAATTCTACAGATCATCATTTCTATAACATTAACACCTAGTATCCATCAGAGAAGCTATACCTTGCACTGGAAGGTTAGATGTATAGATAACATTATTACTAGTATTAAAGGGCAGAGTTTCAATCTAAATCAGATTCTCACATTTTATCAGTGTAGCCATGACGATTACATAGGATTATTATTTTGTTATTGGTCAACTTTTTCTATAGCATTGTCAGACAATTGTTTTTAACACCAAAGTGGGCATTTAAAGTGATAATTTAAGGTGGTGAAATTTATCAATGTGTCCAAGAGGTAACTTCTAAATCACATTATACATGTAAGTACAATGTGAGGAAACTGTCAAATCTGATTTCCACCCCTGCACAAAATGTAGGACTTCAAACCAATCAGTGCACCTTGTTACTAGTTTATGTAGAGAGTTATAATCAAATGAGACATGGCAATCAATTCAAGAGTAATGTAGACTAACTCATCTTTACACTAGAGATGTCTGGAACGGTAACGAACACTACCAGTCTGATACCCTATACTCCAGGGGGTGTAACTGTCAGATTAAAGGGATACCAATCTGATACACTGTACACACCAGGGGGTGCAAATGTCTGTTTAAAGGGCTGAAATTAGAGCTTTTCAAGGCTGATCCACAATAGTTAAATCTTTTTGTGAACTGATGTTATGTCTTCATCTGTTCATTGGTAGGTACATCATGAAAGCAATTTATGTTGTCAGTATGTGATGGACTAATTAAGTGAACTCAAAGGTGTAGCAGGGTATAAATATTTATATCATGGTAATATAAGTATAATTAAATCCATACTGCCATACATTATAAAGTGGAACTGTAGTAGGTTTAATCCTTGGTATTTGCAATTACCATTTTATCTTATGCTAGAGGGTCAAAATAGAACAAGAACTTTGACTAATTCTCATGTACATCTCTATTAATTAATGTATGTGTAGCAAATTTAGCCATAATGTCAATCAAGAAATCAAACGTTTATTACTTTTATGAAGCGTCTGGTTGATACAACTCTATTTAAAGTATTCAAGTATTGCCACAGTATTTGCCAATTTTCTTCTAGTATATGTAAAGTACAGGAGAATACATGTAGAAAATAACATCAGTTTTCTTCTAGTATATGTAAAGTACAGGAGAATACATGTAGAAAATAACATCAGTTTTCTTCTAGTATATGTAAAGTACAGGAGAATACATGTAGAAAATAACATCAGTTTTCTTCTAGTATATGTAAAGTACAGGAGAATACATGTAGAAAATAACATCAGTTTTCTTCTAGTACATGTAAAGTACAGGAGAATACATGTAGAAAATAACATCAGTTTTCTTCTAGTATATGTAAAGTACAGGAGAATACATGTAGAAAATAACATCAGTTTTCTTCTAGTATATGTAAAGTACAGGAGAATACATGTAGAAAATAACATCAGTTTTCTTCTAGTACATGTAAAGTACAGGAGAATACATGTAGAAAATAACATCAGTTTTCTTCTAGTATATGTAAAGTACAGGAGAATACATGTAGAAAATAACATCAGTTTTCTTCTAGTATATGTAAAGTACAGGAGAATACATGTAGAAAATAACATCATATTTCTTCTAGTATATGTAAAGTACAGGAGAATACATGTAGAAAATAACATCATATTTCTTCTAGTATATGTAAAGTACAGGAGAATACATGTAGAAAATAACATCATTTTTCTTCTAGTATATGTAAAGTACAGGAGAATACATGTAGAAAATAACATCAGTTTTCTTCTAGTACATGTAAAGTACAGGAGAATACATGTAGAAAATAACATCAGTTTTCTTCTAGTATATGTAAAGTACAGGAGAATACATGTAGAAAATAACATCAGTTTTCTTCTAGTATATGTAAAGTACAGGAGAATACATGTAGAAAATAACATCAGTTTTCTTCTAGTATATGTAAAGTACAGGAGAATACATGTAGAAAATAACATCAGTTTTCTTCTAGTAAGTATATGTAAAGTACAGGAGAATACATGTAGAAAATAACATCATTTTTCTTCTAGTATATGTAAAGTACAGGAGAATACATGTAGAAAATAACATCATATTTCTTCTAGTATATGTAAAGTACAGGAGAATACATGTAGAAAATAACATCATTTTTCTTCTAGTATATGTAAAGTACAGGAGAATACATGTAGAAAATAACATCAGTTTTCTTCTAGTACATGTAAAGTACAGGAGAATACATGTAGAAAATAACATCAGTTTTCTTCTAGTATATGTAAAGTACAGGAGAATACATGTAGAAAATAACATCAGTTTTCTTCTAGTATATGTAAAGTACAGGAGAATACATGTAGAAAATAACATCAGTTTTCTTCTAGTATATGTAAAGTACAGGAGAATACATGTAGAAAATAACATCATTTTTCTTCTAGTATATGTAAAGTACAGGAGAATACATGTAGAAAATAACATCATATTTCTTCTAGTATATGTAAAGTACAGGAGAATACATGTAGAAAATAACATCATTTTTCTTCTAGTATATGTAAAGTACAGGAGAATACATGTAGAAAATAACATCAGTTTTCTTCTAGTACATGTAAAGTACAGGAGAATACATGTAGAAAATAACATCAGTTTTCTTCTAGTATATGTAAAGTACAGGAGAATACATGTAGAAAATAACATCAGTTTTCTTCTAGTATATGTAAAGTACAGGAGAATACATGTAGAAAATAACATCAGTTTTCTTCTAGTATATGTAAAGTACAGGAGAATACATGTAGAAAATAACATCAGTTTTCTTCTAGTATATGTAAAGTACAGGAGAATACATGTAGAAAATAACATCAGTTTTCTTCTAGTATATGTAAAGTACAGGAGAATACATGTAGAAAATAACATCATTTTTCTTCTAGTATATGTAAAGTACAGGAGAATACATGTAGAAAATAACATCAGTTTTCTTCTAGTATATGTAAAGTACAGGAGAATACATGTAGAAAATAACATCAGTTTTCTTCTAGTATATGTAAAGTACAGGAGAATACATGTAGAAAATAACATCAGTTTTCTTCTAGTATATGTAAAGTACAGGAGAATACATGTAGAAAATAACATCAGTTTTCTTCTAGTATATGTAAAGTACAGGAGAATACATGTAGAAAATAACATCAGTTTTCTTCTAGTATATGTAAAGTACAGGAGAATACATGTAGAAAATAACATCAGTTTTCTTCTAGTATATGTAAAGTACAGGAGAATACATGTAGAAAATAACATCAGTTCCACTCCAGTATTAATTAAAATAACATTTTACAACAAAAATTTTTTTTCTTGTATTTAAGTTTCAGTTATTACTTTCCTCTTGGTTAATTTTAAAGGCTCATGTTTCAATGCCAGGTTTTTGAATTAGTACCATGTTAAGCCATAAGGTTTACATAGGATTATTCTTTTGTTCTGGACCAACTATTTCTATAGCTCAGTCAAACAAATGTTGTTGTTTTTTCACACAGGTACATTTTACATTTTAATTCTAAACCAAACTGGGACTTTAACACCTCTCCAAAATTACATCATAGCCTCAGGCCTCTTTATGGTACAGTCAAAAACATACCCACATATGTGTTCTGGCTTGCAAGAATGCTCCAAAATAGTACCAGTGTGTATTATTGTCTGTGTAGTAACTTGAGTATATAGTTGATATATATGTCATTTGCAACAATGTTTATCACAATTTCTCTGCTATTTTTGTCATTTAAGTAAAAAATCGACTAGCAATAATGTATTATTTCTAGCAATGACATATACCATCTTTCTTATGGCGCAAGCTTATACATTCAAAAGGTGAAATATAAGCCCCAATATCTTAGTTCCCGTAAGCCACACAAAAAAATCCCTCAGTATTGTGACAAGTGTGACAGGCCAAGTGAATGGTAAGGTCAAAGGTCATTATAAAGTCGCTGTGTTAACCAGAAAAAATTTGATAATTTAAGAAACCTTGTGTTAATAATAACAATATTTGTTAGTTTTGTTGTCATCTCTGACAATGCAAAGGTCACAGGGGTCAAATGTATTGACAGACAAACCACAAGGGTCGATATCCAATAATACGGGGTGTTTTTACAGGTGCACTCACTGTCAACAACATTAAAGTACACACTGTTTGATTGGGTCACTGACTTCCAAGTTATCACAACTGTGATATTGGTGTAAGCCTGCTAGACCTTTGGATCACCTACACCTAAGGGTCTGTGAATTAAGTTGATATAACCATGTGATGGTGGAACATTATGTACATGCCCCAGGATTTATGAAGTTAATGTAAACTGTAGAATATAATATACTTTGGGGTCTATAAAGTTGACATTGTCTCAGACCACTCACCATTAATTTAGTGGTGGTCTGAGGGGGTCTATAAAGTTGACATTGTCTCAGACCACTCACCATTAATTTAGTGGTGGTCTGAGGTGGTCTATAAAGTTGACATTGTCTCAGACCACTCACCATTAATTTAGTGGTGGTCTGAGGGGGTCTATAAAGTTGGTATTGTCTCAGACCACTAAACCACTAATTTAGTGGTGGTCTGAGGGGGTCTATAAAGTTGGTATTGTCTCAGACAACAAACCACTAATTTAGTGGTGGTTTGTATGGGATAACCATGGAAGTATGGGATAACCATACAAAAGTCAAACATGTCATACATGCTCCACTGCATGAATTTAATTAATGTAACCCTTGAACTTGGCACACTCCAACTGGTTTAGTGTGAAGATGGTGTAACTATAAACCATGGAACATTTTAGCCCTTGGTCTATGAACTAAGCATGTGACCCTGGAATATGTATGCCCTGGTCTCTAAAGTTGGTACCTATAGACACTGGATGATATACTGAAATTATAATGATGTATGGTAGCTACCGCTCTGTGTATGCAAATCTCTCAATGTTTAATTTGCTCTTGAAAATGTTACAATCAAAGCGAAACTTCTGTCAGTATGAAGCTGTAGATGACTAAAATCCCATGTGGTTTGATTATGGTATATGCAATTAAATTTACAATTAAAATCTGTACTAAATTCATGATATCAATTCATATCTATATTTATCTAAGTTAATATTTCACCTAGTTAACATCTGCTCTCCATTCTCAATTTACAAATTTACAAGACCCATAGGTAAATTTCATATCACTATGTCTGTAAAATTATTTGAATTAAAAAAAAAATCACTATAAATGTATATTGTATAGGTGCACAGAGTGCAATAAACTCAGTAACAATTATATTGTGTACACCTTTCAGGTGTCTCTGGCCAATTATATGCAGGCTTGTAATGATTAGAAATTAATAACCTGCAATATAAAAACTAAAATAATCACCATTGAAATATGAGACCTAATAAAACTAGGGCTACTAAAATGTAGTAATTTATTAGAGAAATGCAGACAAACATTTGGTGATTTTATCAATAGACACACATGGTTGACAGTGTGGGGGTACAACTTAGCTGACATAGACAATCAGAATTGCAATAAAATCGTCAATGGGGTACATACTTGGCTAATTGGGAACTAGCAATCCAGACTGAGCATGCTCAGATGCAAAGGACTATGGGATTATCTGTGGTTATTGTAATACCTAATCTGGAGCTACCGATAAAATAAACCTCCCACTATGGTCAATGTGACTATGAATTGATCATTCGTGGTTACAACCAATGTAACATTATTAGTTATGATGCTAATTGATTAGTATTTATTATCACATTTCCCATGATGCAACATTCAATATGGTGGGTTTGCAAGTTCCCTATTGCAGTCATTAACATTATTACAGCAGTACAAACAAAGATATGTTATAACTGTATTGGTACATTGTGTAGTATTGTTGGCTTACAGAGTGACAGAGATTATGGTAGATGATGTAGACAATATTTATCACAAATATAGTCTCTACGGTATACAGAATTGGTTTCTTGTAGTCATAAATTTCAGAATACAGACAAACATTTTATGTGGCAATGGTAGACTTGACACATGGTATGTCAGGGATTAATAATAGCAGCTGATGTAGATAACATCTCTGTGGGATACAGACTTGGCTAATTTCAGCCAATTATTAGTAAAGTATCAGAACAATCATTTTATAATTGCATGTGGCCATAGAATGGTAAACTTGACACGTGGGTTACAGTATGTCAGGGATTAATAGCAGCTGATGTAGACATTATTTATGACAATAACATCTCAATGGGATACATACTTAGCTATCATTATTGTTTGGCAAAACAAACATACTTCACTTGAGTAATCTTGTCTTTGAAATTAACACCCCAGGTATTCTTGACTCATTATGTTAATTAATACATATTGTTAATTACAATAATTCATTAACTCAGTAAGGAATAAGTCAGGGCACACTTCATAACTAATTAACGCACATGGTAGTTTTTGTTCTGTTCTACAACTGCTAATTAACTGGTTATAAACCAGTGACTTAGTTTTAAATCATGAATGACAATTTTTTCTCTGTTATCAAGAGACAGCTTCCATTATACAGTACCATTTTGCAGAGTTCAAGTTTTGCAAACTTTTAGCTGTGTGAGAAACCAGTGGAAACCAAGTAAATCAAAATACAGCATTTTCCTAGGTATAAGATAAGATATCTTTATTGAGAATGCCTGCTACAAACAAATCTAAAGATAAAACCACAAAACAAAGAAACACACTAAATTACACAGTCAAATACAACTTGGAGGAATTATACTGACAGTATAATAAATAATCCATAAAAGCCATCAAAGGTAAAACATTTGTTAAAACAAACGACAAAACACTGACTTGAAATAAAAGTACAGATCAATTAAGAGTTTGTCAAAAGTAAAAATAATGCTAAAGGACTATATTTTATTTAATTGAAGTCATATCATTACAGTGATTTTTCCTATATGTCATGGTATATTGTTTGGTCCATGTAAGATTGGTTGTCTTGTTTCCACCTCGGTGAAAGGGCCGTTACTGCAATACTGATTAGAAACATCAGTAATTTTATATTCTTTTTTCTAGTAGCTTTTTGTATTCTCAAGAATGTTTGCACCATTGCTGTGCTTGTAGCAGTGCAATGCTTCTATTAAACTGGGCTATGAAGACTGTAAAGTCTTACTCATGTTACAACCACAGCAATAGTGAAAAGTTACAACCACAGCAATAGTGAAAAGTTACAAATTGTGTGTATATGTTTATGGAGAAGTGTCTCTTTGCCCTGTTTGGCTCAAGTAACTAATTACCAGCTCTTTTGTGATTCACGTGTCAGACCATCTGTTTACAAGCTCAGACCATTATAAGAAGTCACCAACAATACATTAGTATGACTAGCACTACCAGTTTGAGATAAGACTGCCCCAGCCATTATGTATACTGGTCTTACATACCACCCTGAGAGTAATTAACACCTGAACTACAGAACAGAGATGTGATAGATAATGAACGAGTTTGGTTGATTATGCGTTATAACACGAGGGGGCGTAGCCCCGAGTGTTTGACGCATAATCAACCAAACGAGTTCATTATCTTACTTATCACCACGGCGATAACAATAGAATTTGCATGTATTCCAAGTCTGTCAGGTGGCACTAGTGAAGAGTGGGTTATGGCTTATAATCTACGGCAATCCTGTACCCTGATTGGTGGACGGAGTGTAGCCGTGTGATAAAGAAATTTATGCTCCCTTCTCTGCAGGATATTTGTGTGCGTGCAGGTTCACACAAAACCACCTGTTCTCACTAACAATGTAAAGTTTTAATACTTACATGAAAGATCATGAAAGAAAGTTGAACTTGAAAGTTATTTTATACCATTATTGGACCATAAAAGTATCAGCCACGGTGATACTTCCATGGTTGGGTTATACATGGTAAAGTATAGATCCGTTCACACATCCTTGAGTAAACTCCAGGGTCTGTGATACATAGAACCCTAAACTTGTATGCAAGATACCCTTCACACCCATGCTATCATTTTGTACACAGGACAAAGACTATCAGTTTTCTCTCAGAAAATACAAAAAAAAAACCTAAAAGTTTGTTTTTAACACTTTGCTGACCAGACAGTAATGGCAATCCATGTCATACTGTCTCTACCATCACATGGGTTAAGATGTGTTGGTTTACCAGTAACCATTACAAAGTGGAGCTAATCAACAGAGTCCACTGAATATAGTGTATTAAGACTCCCAACAGGTATATTAGCAGGGGTGCTACAAGTTTCATTCAGATTGTACTTTTACAAAGCTGTCAGTATCTGACCTCAAACTATTTATTTTAAATGCATTCATTAGATGTCATTCATAAATCTAGCTAATATGTGGGTATGATATATTTTCCATTAAATCACGTGCCATAACACATGTTATTACAAAACATTTTTCGATAAGAAACTTGTAGCATGTGGTTATATCAATATGAATTACATATAACCAGATTTCTTGTGAATGAACATTGTAACAATTTATAAAATGTTTACATATTTATCACAGCATCCAGGTTAATGTTCAGGGTGACAAATAAGTCAAATCTTGGAATAATTATACTGTCAGTAAAATTACTCCAAGGTAAAATTTAGCTCAGTTCTTCAGTCATTTTACTGGGTTCTCTACATATACATGGAAACTGTAACTTTTACCTGAACTCCCCTTTCTGTTACTGACATTCCCAATGCCGCTACAGTGTATATTATTTTACTTAGCTGTATGGGATTCGTGTTAAAATATATTTGGGGAAATGAAAATTGATTTGTTGTAAAACTGTAAGATAATGATTCAAAGATCATTCATACACCCCCTCCCCCATATAGCATTACACCCCCCCCCCCCATATAGCATTACAACCCCCCCCCCCCCAATATAGCGTTACAACCCCTCTCCCATATACCATTACAACCCCTCCGCATATAGCATTACAACCCCCCCTCCCCATATAGCATTACAACCCCTCTCCCATATAGCATTACAACCCCCCTCCCCATATAGCGTTACAACCCCTCCACATATAGCATTACAACCCCCTACCCCATATAGCATTACAACCCCCTCCCCCCATCCCTCTCCTACACACCTGCACTTCAAAAATATCACCATATTTAGATATGTAAATTGTAACATATATCTATACTGAATTTTACAAAATTAGACTAGCAATCACAGTTTTTCATCTCACTACAAAGAATATTCTAGGTATTATCTCAGACGTTGAGGCTTCCTTCCCTGTCTTGATATGGAATCTTCCATGGTGATCATGGTAACAACTGCTATCAGTTCAAACTTTCACACCTGATTTGATCATCATATTATATCACTTAAAACTGATGTTTTCACACTTTAATTGTCACTACAGGTGTTAGATATCTACATATACTTAGTCAATGAGGTTTTATCAAAACTATCCCTGTTTCTATCTTTTATGTCAAAAATTAAATAAGTATGTATTGGTAATGATATGTCTGTATTGAAATTGTTGATATTATAATATAAGGAAATTATTACAGTTGTACATTGTACTGTAAGTGTCACTATAACATCTGCTATGAATGACAATAAATACTGTCAGAAATTACTTGTAATACAGTTTACCATGTCTTTTGTAGAACAACAGAGTTGTGTTTTATAGATATTGTTCAGACAGGATTATTCAGTTCTACAATGTAAGAGTGCTACTTGACATTTCTATCATCAAAAGTTCAAAGGTCACACAGGATGTATTTGAAGTAGCTGCCAGACAAACTTGACAGTATCACTAAGTGTTAATTGGTTGGTTAGTATAGTCACAAGCTGGTCTCTATGGCAACCATGCAATCTATAATTACCCATAGTGTAATTGAAATAAACACCATATTGTCAATTCTGCAGTAGATTGAGTTAATGATCAATGAGTTTTATGGTTTATTGTTGTATAAATAAATGGTACATTAATTAGGTGTTATACTGTAAAACAATTCAAGAATTCAATGGCTATTTGTAATCAATGTATAATATAACATGGGATCTCACCTTATATTGCTATGCTATAACTTTTCTGCACTCTTTTAGTATTCTGAGAAGTTTCAAGTGATATGAACACTTGCATGTACGACATGAAAACGAAAAGTTACTCTTTCTGTTAGCTGACATAATGTGAGCAAACATCTCTTCAACAGATCAAAGTTACTGTCATGGTAAATAATACACCTGATTAGCAGATATCTGATTTGAAATATAGTAACAGAAATTTCTCATCTAAAATCCTGAATAGAAACTCCTTTTGTCTGTTGACCCGATGTGGACAAACTAGCTCCCATTTTTATCAACAGAATAGTATCTAACCGCAAAGATACATGTACCTTCTGACACAGTATGTGACTGCACGTGATACTGACCACAATACACGTGATCAGTAGGTGTCAAGTCAGAAATAAAAATAGTTTTCGTTGGTTACAATTGATTGGTGCTGTGATGTGATGTGAACTTTAGGGTTTTCGATCCACGAAATGTGAGACCCAATTCCAGTCTCAGATAAAAGGTACCGTGTCTACAATAAACCTGTGAGTTGATCGGACAACAGGCACTAGTAGTAGTAATAGAAGGTTTTTGTCTATACAAACTTTCTATGAGCTGACCCTATGCGGACAAACTTCTTTTTTTTGGCAAAATGTGACCTGTAGAGATGAAACACACCGACCACAATACAACTGATCAGCAGGTGTTGGGTCAGAAAAAATAAAAAAGTTTTTCATAAAAACTTTGTATAAACTCATTCTATCAGCGAACTCAATGTGGACAAACTCCAACAGAGATAAAAGTTACCGACCATAATATACATAATCAGCATTTGTTGTTGATCAGAAATAATTGAAAGTTTTCATATCAAATCTCATAAAAACTCTATCCGCTGAAGTTATGTGGACAAACTGCTATTTTAATCAACAAAGAGATAAACGTTACCGACCATACTATACCAGATCAGCAGGTGTCATCAAGTAAAGAATAACTGAAAGTTTTTTTATCTTTAGCGTTATAAGTGGCAGAGTATAATGATGGCGGTAGAATCAAAGACTTTCTACCTACATGGTATAAATTTCAGACCACTATAGAGATGGTCTGAGGTATAATGCAGCAGGGGTCCATGTTTCTCAAGTTTAGTTCTTTGATTTCACAACAATACAGACACATTTTCAGTAGGATGGAATACATTATACAGGTAGTAAACAGTATTCAATGAAACATTACATTCCTAAGTCCTGCATTACAAAGGACTTGATGGACAATGTAAAATCTTCATTGACAGTAGATAGTGTCTTTAAGAAAACTAAAGACTACGAAGAGTGGTCTTTAAGAAAACAAAGTCTGTTAATGAGAGTAAGTTACAGACCAGTATGGTAGTGTCACTAATTATGTTTGGTCCCTTTCGAAAAATTGGACATCATTAAACTACAAAAGCAAAAGTGCTAAGAAATGTTTACCACCTTGCATTGGTAAAGTTACTACTTTGCTGAATGGTTGATAATTATAGCAAATAGATGATAATTGTTAATTATGTCAATAGATAGTTGTCAATAAATGTTGTTGTTATTGTTGTTTAGATTAGAGCCAATGACAACACAGTTGCGAAATATCTGATTATCTGTTTATAAACGTTCTTTTGATTTTCAAATCTTCACATACTAATATTGTAAGCATAAATTGAGGTTACAATGAGATGAGATTTTTTATAGCTGACAGTTTTTGACCATATTCTCAATACCGGTAATACACATTAGTTTATATTCTTAACACTGCAGTTGCGTGGATGTTTTGGAGGAATTTTGGCCACCCTATTACACATTTCTGAATTAAATATGGTTTGAATATTCAGTGCTATTGTTCACATTCTGCTGTAGCACAAAGCTGAATACCAGGCATGTTGTATTATACCAAATTTTGCTTGGGAACCCTGGTAAAGTGAGTTAGGAACTATGATAGATTTTTACCTACTTAAACACCCATAACAAAAAAAACATTGGCAAACTTTTATGAAAATATATTAACAAAACTAATTTTTGAATCACTATATTGTTATCTCTAATACCATTATTTCTTCAAGAGACAATTGATAAACAAATTTAAAATGTTATATTCTATTGTGATACTTACAATACACTAGAAATGAATGGTTTGGACCACACTCTATCTGGATTTCTGAACTCTCTCCTTGGGGCAATTCTGTCCAAGGATTTTTCATTTCTGACATTTGTGAGCCCATGGAAACCAAGTCCTTTTCTATTCTCACGTAAATTGAAAATAACATGTGACATGCAATGTGACTACCAGTAGAAGTTTGATACCGACATAGTAGGTATTCTGTGGATGGGAAATAATCTTTAAAAATTCATTTGAATATAGAGAATACCAGCAAGTGTTTTACATCATGCATTGATTTTGGTTCACATGGTATAACATATTGATAACAACACGTGTATTCACACATGATATAAAATAACAACCACTAATTATGAAATATTTCAAGTTTTCTTTATTTTATTTCTAACATGGATAAAAGTAGCATATGTCAGGTCATGTGACTACTGTGAAACTTTTAAACTGACATAGAAGGTGTCCTGTGAGTGAGTATGATTTTTACCTTCCGTTGCATACAGAAAGTACCAGCAAGTGTTTTAAATTGTGGTGTGATGTTGGTATATTAGCTGACATTATGTAACATATTGATAAGAACACATGTTTTCACACATGATGTGAAGTAACAACCAATAGTTAGGAAATATTTCAAGTTTTCTGATATTGAAATTCTGATATTGATTTTTAACATGGATAGATAATCAAAATACAATTTAGGTTAAAAAAAAAAATGTGCTATCTGTCTTTCCTATAAATTCTTAAAATAATATCTCTTTTGAGATCAAGAGATTCTACATAGTGGTTTCATCAAAGAAGGCATGCAATCCTTTTCTTGACTCTAAACATCTATCAAAGTTCAAACTTATTAATTAACATAAATGAAACAAGTTAAATATTTCTCATTTTCACATTTTAAAGTGCTCTCACTCACTTTGTTTGTTATACAGTATGACTACATTGTATTATTCTAGTTCACAGGATATGTCAAGGTGTTCCTGTTTCATTAACGCTATAACATACACTGGTGTACTTGTTAAAAACCAACCCCAAGGATTAGTCCATGCATATAATAAGAATTACATGGTTGATTACACCAGATAAAGAGCGCATCATTTTATCAGCTAGAATTTAAGCCGTTAAACTACTCAGTGTATATAATAATGAACTTGAGACATTGTATTTGTTGATGTTAGTATATCCACAAGTTTTAACATGTTATAACAGTATAGCCTTGATGTGAAAATAGCTTCATTAATTTGGTGTTAAAAATGACAGAGAAAAGACAAAGGAATTGGTAGTTGTTAATTAGTGTTAATTAATGTCTATTGATGTGCATATGATACAGAATTACATCCTCAATTAAATTGTTACCTAATCTCCATATGTGTTACCATGGTGACTATTATATGGTAATATGATGATTTAAAGTGTAGCTGTGTCAAACAACATCAAGTGTAGATTTCAAAGCAATTAGAATAAAAAATGTTAGTTTTTTTTAATACTCTGAAATGTAACTTAATCATTTACTTTCTAGCATGTAAAGATGTTATCTTGAAATGCGTCCCTCATTGACCTAGCAGTCCCCCCTATCATAAATAGTTTTATCTTAGACAACTTGAAGAGCTCTCTTGTTAAAGCATTGTTAATCATTACAGTAGGTTTACTTTCCTCCAGTGCAGCGACTTGTAATCACCTCAGCAGTGTTCTCAATTTATTCTCCTGATTTCCTTCAGACAAAACATCAACAACATCTGAAGAAAATAACGTAGAACATTTGTCACAGCCTCGGGATGTTATGTTTACTTTAAGAAGACAGAATCAGCGGATAATTGATAGCAACGTGTGTGTCATCGTTAAATTCATTGACTTCTATCAAAAACACACTTAACACAGGTACGTTTTTTTTCAGTGGTTTCATCAAGTTCTATTGTCATGTACTTGTTAACAGTCCATATTTTTGTTGCTTTTATCCAAACTGTGAGACGCGATAGCAGAGCCCTCTGACATGCAATGGTTTGTTATTTTTATGCATGGAGCCATTAAATGGGACTTGCTGATTACTGTGCAATCTCAAAAAAAAAAAATGTTTCAATTTGGCAGCACAATGTTTTTTACTACCAAACCAGAGAGACTGTATAGTTTCCATTTGGCAGCACAATGTACCAAACCAGAGAGACTGTAGAGTTTCAATTAGGCAGCACAATTTTTTTTACTACCAAACCAGAGAGACTTTATAGTTTCAATTTGGCAGCACAATGTTACTACCAAACCAGAGAGATTTTATAGTTTCAATTTGGCAGCACCGTCATTGTGAGACATGTCAAAAACACTGTGTCATCTAATTGAAACTCTATAGTCACTCTAGTTTGGTTGTAATACATATCGCTTGTTCAGATAAGGAAAGTAGGAGATAAGCCAAATAACTGTCTGAGACTTCCTTTTTCTGGAAAGATTAAATACCTAAATAATGAAATACTCTCAGAAAAATTAGTTTTTATTCTGACAGCTTCACTGCACTTTGGATCAAATTTGTATTTGTAGAATTATCTTTTGAATGCATTATATAGGCCAAATTATACTCTCAGTTGAAATCAATAAAACACAAAAATATCAGAAATTATTAATTTGCAGTGAGTTAAAATGATAAAATAAGTTTTCATGTAAATAACAACACAGTATGAGATAGGTGGAAACACTAAAAAATAAGACAGAAGTACTCTCAGAAAAACTAGTTTATATTCAGACAGATTCACTGCACTTTGAATAAAATTTGTATTTATAGAATTTGATTTATTAATTTGATAGGCCAACCTATATTTTCAGTTGAAATCAATAAAACACACACATACAAATTTGTCATGTGTCAAAATATTATATACTATTTTCTTATGAATCACAACACAGTAAGAGAAAGGGGAAAACCAAATTTTAGAACACCACAGGAAATTGCGGTATGTCAGTGGTGTGTCAAATTAGCTTACATAAGGCACACTTAAATATAGTACCCTCATAAAAACCTCAAAAAACATCAAGTAAAGATTTTCACATACGTAGTACTAATATAGATTATAGTAACACCTGTAAATTTAATAGATTTCTAAAATTTCCATTTCCACTCTCTGTCATATATATTGTTTTATTGTCTCTATTTCTTCATAAATCAATATATTGTTTTATTGTCTCTATTTCTTCATAAATCAATATATTGTTTTATTGTCTCTATTTCTTCATAAATCAATATATTGTTTTATTGTCTCTATTTCTTCATAAATCAATATATTGTTTTATTGTCTCTATTTCTTCATAAATCAATATATTGTTTTATTGTCTCTATTTCTTCATAAATCAATATATTGTTTTATTGTCTCTATTTCTTCATAAATCAATATATTGTTTTATTGTCTCTATTTCTTCATAAATCAATATATTGTTTTATTGTCTCTATTTCTTCATAAATCAATATATTGTTTTATTGTCTCTATTTCTTCATAAATCAATATATTGTTTTATTGTCTCTATTTCTTCATAAATCAATATATTGTTTTATTGTCTCTATTTCTTCATAAATCAATATATTGTTTTATTGTCTCTATTTCTTCATAAATCAATATATTGTTTTATTGTCTCTATTTCTTCATAAATCAATATATTGTTTTATTGTCTCTATTTCTTCATAAATCAATATATTGTTTTATTGTCTCTATTTCTTCATAAATCAATATATTGTTTTATTGTCTCTATTTCTTCATAAATCAATATATTGTTTTATTGTCTCTATTTCTTCATAAATCAATATATTGTTTTATTGTCTCTATTTCTTCATAAATCAATATATTGTTTTATTGTCTCTATTTCTTCATAAATCAATATATTGTTTTATTGTCTCTATTTCTTCATAAATCAATATATTGTTTTATTGTCTCTATTTCTTCATAAATCAATATATTGTTTTATTGTCTCTATTTCTTCATAAATCAATATATTGTTTTATTGTCTCTATTTCTTCATAAATCAATATATTGTTTTATTGTCTCTATTTCTTCATAAATCAATATATTGTTTTATTGTCTCTATTTCTTCATAAATCAATATATTGTTTTATTGTCTCTATTTCTTCATAAATCAATATATTGTTTTATTGTCTCTATTTCTTCATAAATCAATATATTGTTTTATTGTCTCTATTTCTTCATAAATCAATATATTGTTTTATTGTCTCTATTTCTTCATAAATCAATATATTGTTTTATTGTCTCTATTTCTTCATAAATCAATATATTGTTTTATTGTCTCTATTTCTTCATAAATCAATATATTGTTTTATTGTCTCTATTTCTTCATAAATCAATATATTGTTTTATTGTCTCTATTTCTTCATAAATCAATATATTGTTTTATTGTCTCTATTTCTTCATAAATCAATATATTGTTTTATTGTCTCTATTTCTTCATAAATCAATATATTGTTTTATTGTCTCTATTTCTTCATAAATCAATATATTGTTTTATTGTCTCTATTTCTTCATAAATCAATATATTGTTTTATTGTCTCTATTTCTTCATAAATCAATATATTGTTTTATTGTCTCTATTTCTTCATAAATCAATATATTGTTTTATTGTCTCTATTTCTTCATAAATCAATATATTGTTTTATTGTCTCTATTTCTTCATAAATCAATATATTGTTTTATTGTCTCTATTTCTTCATAAATCAATATATTGTTTTATTGTCTCTATTTCTTCATAAATCAATATATTGTTTTATTGTCTCTATTTCTTCATAAATCAATATATTGTTTTATTGTCTCTATTTCTTCATAAATCAATATATTGTTTTATTGTCTCTATTTCTTCATAAATCAATATATTGTTTTATTGTCTCTATTTCTTCATAAATCAATATATTGTTTTATTGTCTCTATTTCTTCATAAATCAATATATTGTTTTATTGTCTCTATTTCTTCATAAATCAATATATTGTTTTATTGTCTCTATTTCTTCATAAATCAATATATTGTTTTATTGTCTCTATTTCTTCATAAATCAATATATTGTTTTATTGTCTCTATTTCTTCATAAATCAATATATTGTTTTATTGTCTCTATTTCTTCATAAATCAATATATTGTTTTATTGTCTCTATTTCTTCATAAATCAATATATTGTTTTATTGTCTCTATTTCTTCATAAATCAATATATTGTTTTATTGTCTCTATTTCTTCATAAATCAATATATTGTTTTATTGTCTCTATTTCTTCATAAATCAATATATTGTTTTATTGTCTCTATTTCTTCATAAATCAATATATTGTTTTATTGTCTCTATTTCTTCATAAATCAATATATTGTTTTATTGTCTCTATTTCTTCATAAATCAATATATTGTTTTATTGTCTCTATTTCTTCATAAATCAATATATTGTTTTATTGTCTCTATTTCTTCATAAATCAATATATTGTTTTATTGTCTCTATTTCTTCATAAATCAATATATTGTTTTATTGTCTCTATTTCTTCATAAATCAATATATTGTTTTATTGTCTCTATTTCTTCATAAATCAATATATTGTTTTATTGTCTCTATTTCTTCATAAATCAATATATTGTTTTATTGTCTCTATTTCTTCATAAATCAATATATTGTTTTATTGTCTCTATTTCTTCATAAATCAATATATTGTTTTATTGTCTCTATTTCTTCATAAATCAATATATTGTTTTATTGTCTCTATTTCTTCATAAATCAATATATTGTTTCATTGTCTCTATTTCTTCATAAATCAATATTATTTTTTTTGATCTATTTAGTCAATTTTGATTGACAGGTTTTTAAAAAACCATTTTTCTGATTTAAATAATGAGAAATTGATTTGATATTAATCTACCAGATTTGCAATATTATACTTTATACTGTAAATTATATTTGACACCAGGTTTACACATGTAAGCCTTGTCTAAAAATCACAGAGTTACCCACTTTTCATAATAAAGTAGATAAATAACTTTGCAAATTGATTTTAAAACAATATTTCAGAAAGAAAAACATACTGTTAACCTAGATATTTTCACTACTAGAAAATTTTGTGATTTTAGTCTTCAGCTAGTTCTCAAAGACTAATTTTTACTAATTACCAGACTGGTACATTGTGTTCATGTACAAGAAGGTATTTTAGTCACTAATTATTTCCATGTTTTTGTTTTTCCAGTGAAATTATGAAAATAAGTCTTTTTAGGAAGAATTTCCATGTTTACAATATTTTAAGCAGCTGGTGATTCACATCTGAGATAAAACCATTATAACCTCTTATCATTGCATCAGCAGAAAAACTATACTTTGGCTTGAGAGAGAATGGTAATTCTTAACCATATAGATTTGATATTGACTATTTGGAAAATATATATTGGAAAATACTTATAAATAGAACAATATTTTTTTAAGCAGTCAGTAATTTATAACTGATTTTAATCCTTACTTGGTTTTGATACAGTAATACACATCTCTCAATATGATCATCAAAAATGTGAAATATTCTTTAAAAATTAGCAGCCCAAAACAAGGTTTTTAATTGAATGTATGACATTGTAAAGTGGTTGAGATTATTAAAGCATAGACCCTCCACTGGGTGGAGGGTCTATGATTCAAGCAATGATTTATATCTGAAATGTCAGTTCTTCAAAAAGTGTTATTTTGCCAAAAAACAAAAACCTAACATATTTTACTTCATCGCTATGACAACCAGTAATTTTTAATGTTCTCTTTCTAAAATACCAAAATGATGTAATACCATAAATTTTAAACTTTCCCTTCTATGATTGACAGTTTGACACCTGTCAATCATCTTAAATCTTCATCTTTAAACAAAATACATAACAAAGAAAAGATGATTGAGAAACCAGCTTTAAAGTGATATTTGTTATTCGTATCCATAGAATGGCGTTAAAAATAGGTGTTATATAAACAGAGAGGTTTTAAATAGAAACAAATTACTTCCTTATTTATTTTAAGATTTTGAAAGCAAACAATTTCATTAATGAAAAGCTTTTTGATGACGCAGAAACCATTGCTGTTAGTGATGAACAGCTTTTTGATGACGCAGAAACCATTGCTGTTAGGAATAAACAGCTTTTTGATGACGTAGGTTCTGTTTAAATTTTTAATTACAAGTAAATATATAGAGACAGTCCTAGTAATTTAAAATGTATATCTTTGCTATATATAGTTGGTTTTTAGCTAAACCTACGTACACTGTTGTAATTGGGATTTTTAGTTAAACCTACACTGTTGTAATTGGGGTACGACTTGTTCAATCAGACAAATAATATATTCATTGAAATAAGTCTTTAGGAAAACTTTGCAGGTTTACAATATATGTGTTATAGAAATAGTAGATGTATGTATAGGTTGGTATGAACAGATGGTCATAAATGTATGAACGATAATTCTTTCAAACCCATGATATCTTGAAGCAATGATGTATATGTCATCTACTGTCCATCTTGAAGACTAAAATTGGGTAACATTTTAAAATGTTAGGTATTAAAGAGACGGAAATCATACTAGAGTACATTAGCTAATGGCTTTTAATAAATTGAATATCTTCAACCCAAGGCGATAACATACAGATACAATTAGATAATACATATATGGAACATATACAGATACATGGGGGGGGGGGGGGATTGCTCAGATTGACAATATAAAGTAGTCTGACATTTGTGGTGATTAAATATAGTGATCAGACTTCTCAGCAGTTATAGTTGTGAAAAAAACCAGTGACAGATCTTGAACTTTACCCACCTCCTCTCTTTGTAAAATTGACTATTCCAACCAATAGAAAACAATAGGAATAAACCACAATACAATGCAAAAGGGGAACACTTGCCAATGTTGACTATACAAAGTGGAGTGTCATTTTGGTGAAACTTGTCGAAGGTTATTATTATACAGACACCTGTAAATACTAAATGAACGACATGCAGGGAGTAAACTGCAATGCAAGACTAGGGGAGGGGAGGGACAATTGCCCATATTGACATTTCAAAGTGGTGTGGCAGTTGCAGTGAGACTTCGCAGAGTTGCTATTTTGGAAGTAAAGTAACCTGTTAAAAAGAAATGAAAGTTTGAGAGGAATAAACCCCTATACAGGATAGAAAGAGGTGAGGGTGGGTATACAAAATGTATTAGCCCATGGGTTTTGACAGTTCAAAGTAGGGTGATATTTGTAATGAAACTATATATTCTCACAAGTAAATTATTATATGTATGTGAAGCCACCTGAGGGACTGGGGAGAATAAACCATAATATAATATGGGGTGGGGTGGGGTGGGGGTGGGGATGGATTGCCCAACTGTTGACATTTCAAAGTGGTGTGACATTTATGGTGAGACTTCTCATAAGTTGTTATTGTACAGTCAAACCAGCTGTCAAAGTAAATGAGGGACTGGGTCAAAGGTTATTACCCTATTGTCAACTGAGTTCTAACCTACCATGGCCAATCTCTCAATTAAATCACCATTCCATACATAAATGTTTGTATTTGTAAGTTGTTATTCACTACTGTTATCCAAATATCCTGAACACGAAAGCCCTAAGTTAGTTTGTCAGTTTGTGTCTCTGTGTTGACAATGTCAATATTTTCATTTCAGATTGTGGTTGGTTGTACACACTTTACCAATTGTACATGTCAAATGTTTTAGGGATGTAAATTAAAGGTGTTAGCTACTGATAGATACAATCGTCTCATCAAAGTCAGACAAATAACTGATGACAATTGGGTGATTTATAATTCAGTACTGGTGAGAGATAGGAGACAGCAGGATAGCATGTGGGTACTATGATAGAGATATGGGCCCAGAGAGTGAGAAATGTACTGACAGACAGACAGACAGAAGAGAGACAAACACAGACAGACAGACAGACAGACAGACAGACAGACAGACAGACAGACAGACAGACAGACAGACAGACAGACAGAAGAGACAGACAGACAGACAGACAGACAGACAGACAGACAGACAGACATGTACAGAGACTGCAGGAAGACAAAGGAGGGAAATAGGAGAACGTACAACATGTACAAGATAAGATTTAGGGGAGTGTGTGTCGTGAGAATATATCATTAAAGATTAAAAACATACATACTACATACTGTCCATGTTCTACTAGAGTCTCTCAATACAATAGGTATTTTTTGACAACACGTACTATATAGCGTACCTGTGACTATAACAACAAGGTGTTCTCTGATAACATGATATAGCAAAGCTTCCAACAAACTTGGTGACCAAACATAACAAAGTAAAGGTCATGTCATGTACATGTATATAATTCCCCTATGGAGTTGCTGTACCCCCAGTGAGAGGATTAGAATTCTAGTAGGCATAGTGTATTACATTACACTGGTGTCAGAAGTCAGAATAACAACTATTAGTTACCTGATGAACGGAAAATACAATTTAATCAAATCATTTTACAGATATTAAACTCCAAAATTATGTTAAGATAAGGGAAGTATAATAAATGTGATATTTATTTGTCTATTTTATGCTGTCTAAAGTCTTTTATCCGTTTATGTCTTATTTTTCCATTGTTTGTTCAAAACTGTGTGATGTGTATTGAAGTAAAGGTGTCTGTTAAGTGGTAAATTTGATATCAGAGTACTTGACCTTTCATGACCCCCGAGACATTCTACTGGGGTGTAAAATGTTAGAATCTTAAAGATAAATATACAGTCAGAGTAAAAGCCCCTGAAGTGTATTCCACTACAAGTTTGTCCTATTGTTATGTACATGAGCTGAGTGAAATTTGAAGTAGTTCGGTGTGATCAAATTTAAAGGATGTGGGTATATGAACAGATAATGTAATATAGTGGATGTAGACAGTAAAGTAAATCTAACCACACCCAGATTTATCAATTGTTCCAGTGTGACATCATTGTTATTTTGCTGTAAATGTCACCTGAGGACAATCAGAACAATATGTCCCCAGTCATTTTCTGAAAAAAATCTTGTACAAAAAACATCTACTTCCATACGACCAGATTTTGCATTAGAGTTTACTACATCAGAGCATAGACCCACATCAGAGCATAGACCATCATCAGAGCATAGACCCACATCAGAGCATAGACCCACATCAGAGCATAGACCCCCATCAGAGCATAGACCATCATCAGAGCATAGACCCACATCCGAGCATAGACCCACATCAGAGCATAGACCATCATCAGAGCATAGACCCACATCAGAGCATAGACCCACATCAAAGCATAGACCCCCATCAGAGCATAGACCATCATCAGAGCATAGACCCTCATCAGAGCATAGACCCTCATCAGAGCATAGACCCACATCCGAGCATAGACCATCATCAGAGCATAGACCCACATCAGAGCATAGACCCACATCAGAGCATAGACCATCATCAGAGCATAGACCCTCATCAGAGCATAGACCCACATCAGAGCATAGACCATCATCAGAGCATAGACCCACATCAGAGCATAGACCCACATCCGAGCATAGACCCACATCCGAGCATAGACCCACATCAGAGCATAGACCCTCATCAGAACATAGACCCACATCACAGCATAGACCCTCATTAGAGCATAGACCCTCATTAGAGCATAGACCCTCATTAGAGCATAGACCCTCATTAGAGCATAGACTCTCATCAGAGCATAGACCCCCATCAGAGCATAGACCCACATCAGAGAATAGACCATCATCAGAGCATAGACCCACATCAGAGCATAGACCCACATCCGAGCATAGACCCCCATCAGAGCATAGACCCTCATCAGAACATAGACCCACATCACAGCATAGACCCACATCAGAGAATAGACCCTCATTAGAGCATAGACTCTCATCAGAGCATAGACCCACATCAGAGCATAGACCCACATCAGATCATAGACCTACATCAGAGCATAGACCCTCATCAGAGCATAGACCCACATCAGAGCATAGACCCACATCAGAGCATAGACCCTCCATCTCCAATCACAGACTTGTACAATAAACAGTAAAATACTGATGATAATTGCACTGTGATAAAGTGATATATCACACAAAATGTGTACATAATGTCAGTTATTTACCCAGTAGTTATTTCCTGCAGTCACTGGTTTTCTTCATCTCTGACAGAGCCCAATAGTTAAACTTGCAACTTTAAACTTGTTAGGGTAGAGGTAAGCTGGTTTTACAGAATACTGAAAAATTTCATTTCAAATCCAAGTTTCATCTGATATCTGCAGAATTCATCTTGTCTTAAGTGACTTGATCAAGTTTCTTTTTTATATTCCTCTGTCATTTATCACTGCATTAAATTACTGTAACACATGGTTACTTTTCAAAAGAGATCAACTTAAATGTAAAGTTTGTTATGCAGACTCTCAGACCACTATAGAGAATAGTGGTCTGAGGTAGACTATAGACCACTATAGAGAATAGTGGTCTGAGGTAGGCTATAGACTATAGACCACTATAGAGAATAGTGGTCTGAGGTAGACTATAGACACTTCAGCTCCATAACAGTTGTGAAGAATTTTCATTTCAAATGAAAGTTTCAGTTATGTCAACTATGGAAGAAACCAAAGCTAAGATGTACATTTGTTCAGAGTTCATTTTGCCATGGTTAAACTTTGTCATTCTTGGATCATACAGACTGTCTGTCTACAGTGCTGTAGGCTGTCTATTGTACTATTGTAAAATGAAGGTTGTAAGGTTAAAAGTACACATGCTGACTGTAGAAACCAGTTATTTCAGCTAACAATTAAACTGGAGGAGAATTTTTATTGTTTTTCCAAATGTAGATCATATTTTCATAGATGTCAGGGCATTGAATCCAGCCTTGACTGAAAACAAAACTATACAAAACCCAAATTTTGTTCATCTAAAAATAACCAAAATGAAAACTTAAAAGAAGAGTGTAATGAATGACACAAATTTATCTTGCAAAAAAAGATATATTTCACTTTTCACGTTCAAATAGTAAGCAATTCTGGCCTACTCAGAAGTAATTACATATACAGGCCTAAAGGATCAAAATTTCAAACATTTATAACAGCAGTTTTGATTGGCTCACAAAATTAGCTACCTTAAGGTATAATGTTGTCAGTCCAAAACTCATGAATTGTATAGTTTGATCTGCATTTCAATAGAATGTTGTAAAGCTGCCAGAATTTACAGATTAAGTAGAGAAGCTTTCGTGTTTGGAAAACCTTTTTTTTCAACTTTACAAAAAGCAATGTTTTAGCTGGATGACCCTTTTCCTTGTATAAACTTTGCAGATACAAAGTGATTGTCTTTTGGTTAGACGTTAAAATTCTTAGCAGAATTTACCGTCCACTTACACTTACAACAACATTCCATACTGAATGCTGTGACTTCACACTGGATTAAAATCAAAATAACCATGGAATGTAGGTAGAGCAGTCAATATTCAGTATCCATGTTATGTTGGTTCAGATAGTTTGTTGTTTTATTAAATTTGGGCAAGATCTGAAAGTTTTTCTCATCTGAAGAATTGTGCATTAATTTATAATTCTATTTGAAAACTGGTCACTTTCAGGGGAGGGAACTGGTCACTCTCAGGGGAGGGAACTGGTCACTCTCAGGGGAGGGAACTGGTCACTTTCAGGGGAGGGAACTGGTCACTTTCAGGGGAGGGAACTGGTCACTCTCAGGGGAGGGAACTGGTCACTCTCAGGGGAGGAACTGGTCACTCTCACGGGAGGGAACTGGTCACTCTCAGGGGAGGGAACTGGTCACTCTCAGGGGAGGGAACTGGTCAATTTCAGGGGAGGCAACTGGTCACTTTCAGGGGAGGGAACTGGTCACTCAGGGGAGAGTTTCATGGGTATAACAAAATGACTCTCCAAATGTCTCCATTTCTGCAAAAACCAAAACATGTAGAAAAGACCCACTTTAGAAGTTAGGATTAAAGTCTTGGTGCAGAAACTACAGAAACGGTTATTCCACATAAAAGAATGGTCCTCTTGTAATCCTTATGGCTTCACTGATAAGATAATACTTTAATGCAATGACATGGTATTGAAATTTGTATGGTTGTCAACAATAGTTATTAAAATGAGTTTAACAGTTTTTGGCATTAATTATAGTCCTTTAGTCAAGATATTTTTACTTTTTAGGTATGCACACCATTCTTGTAATGCTGGTGGATAAATTCCTCTAGTTCTGTTTTCAATTTTAGCTGCTTGCTAAGTAGTTGATGTCGACAGGTAAAAACAGAGGACACTTGAATACCATGTAGGTGGTAGGTAGGATAATCTCTATGTTGACATCATACTGTGTAAAGTTGTCAAAGTGTACTCACCTACTTATGATGCTCTAAGTCCTGTCAATCATTATGCAAATTACCAGGATGATTGACATGGCTATAGTTACAGGGATTTAGGGAAGTGTGTGTGTTAGGAGAGAGAGACACGGAAGGAGGTAAGGAGACACACAGACAGACTGACATAGAATATATATCATACATCTATAGCAATCAAATGTTTAGTAGTATGAACATGTTTACTGAGAAGTAAAATTAATAACAGACATAAACATGAAGCAAGAACTATAACTTTGTAAATCTTTTCCTACAGGATTTCCTCAGATAAAATTTAGAAAAGAAGAAATTTAGTAAAGTATGTGAAGGAAAACAGAGTTTGGTGATTTGCCAATAATTATAAAAACACTCTGAGTAGATCTTGATGTGAACAAATTGAGTTCTTGACTAAGCCCTCAGGTTTTTTAAGTGATGTTTACATTTACATGTATTGAGTAGGGTGGTCTTACTTTAACACTTTACTCCTGTCTTACAACTACACTGTCTTCAAGCTGTTTGCATTCCAGACTTTATCCACTGTCTATACAGCAGGATCAATCACCTTTATGACCTGGGGAATAACATGGAATAACAGGGAATGTGTTGTATGTCGGTCACACTAAGGATGGGGGGGGGGGGGGGACTTGTGGAGTACTGACAATTTCATGTACTGCCATATTTATCCAGGTTCCTCCACATAAGACAATAAAGATTTGTTTATTTTGATGCAACTCCACAATCAACAGTCATATTTTGATTGGTTCAAAGTTCCATTTAAACCTGGCCATGAGCCAATCGTCAGTTACTTTGAGATAAATTATTTGAATATATAGAATGACAAACTGTTGTTGTCTTAAACTTTGTAGGTTGTTTATTCATATAATGTCAAGTTATTAAATACAGGTTAGTTTGAAGGTAAAAGTCCACTGGAGCACAATGTATGCACATATAGATCTTAGAGGGGACAGGTCCATGCTATGTCCCATACAAGCCAAATCTATGGTACACACAACAGTCACTGTAGCCCATGGGAGTTTGATATGAACAATGTAACTTGAGGTACATTAACAGTAATTGATGCACTTAGACTAAAACAGTGTAATATAGAGGTCATTGCCATGTGTAGACAGTGTGTCTATATTGACTCACCTTGTTGTATTATGTCTGTATATATAATGCTCTGAGACAACCTTGTGTTGGTTATCTTAGATTTGGGTAGGGCTCTCTAGGTCAGTGTACTTGAACTATGGTACTAGCTCTACAGCATAAACAAATCAGGCCAAATTGAAAATGAAAAAACAATACCGTTTTTTATTATTGTTGTTCTGGAATAAAGAGCCCATAAAGTCCAGTGCTAAAACAGTCCAATCATACTACTATTGCTGTCATTACTGTAATATAAACAAAATCAATTGACTGTAAATAGATAAACAATGTTTCTGGTAATTACTTTAATTGACCTTATAATGGTGAGTGTAATTAGCAATTTTACTGCATGGAAAAATAGTGTATCTACTCTTTTATCAAACCTTGTATAGAGTTGTAGAAGCTATCCTGTGTCACTGTATGGTATAACAATAACAACACCAAGAGATGAAGGTTAGATTGTACTTGTGATAGGAGATCCATGAACAGATTGGCATTTACAGTTTAGCAAGGTATGGGATACAACAATGTGGGTAGATAAAAACAACATTTCAGATGTGAAAACTTGTTACAAATGAAAACTCAATAAAATACTATTATGCCGTACACAAGCCAAGTTGAACAAAAACAAATATAATTTATACCCTGATTGTTCTACATTATGACAATTATGAATGTCTACTCAATTATGCAGGTCTACATCCGACTGGTTCTGCTGTGTTCAAAATATGATTGATATATTAAACTGGCACTGATATAACTATGTTATTCTCCAATATTTTTCTTCGTTCATCAAGAAAATATGAGTGACCTAAGGGGGTAACGGTTTTGTGACTCTTTGCGTACTTGTCTAGCAACTCGTAGTGACAAAGTCCCTTTGATCACTCTTATTTTCTTTTGGCTGGACATAGCAAAATATTTTAAATAATACATAAATGTAATTGTAATACAATAATGGAGGGGGAGGGAGTGGGGCCTAAATTCAACTCAAAGATTTCATAAATATCAGAAAATTTGAACTACTTGTGTATTGTAACCTTCATTATCCCTTTCACCACCGATTCCCACTAGTGTTTGAACGTCCAAGCACTAATCTAGTGAATATTTTTGACCATCAGATTCCAAGCCATGGATAGTATCTAGATGTAGACTAGAACAAAATCTTACACAGTACAAAAAATGAAATATAGTTGTACGTTGATTGACAAATGATATGATAAAAATGATCTGATTGTCTATTACAACATAATAGTGTTAATGTTATTGCCTCAAAGTGTTGGCAGTTTTACTCCAGAAAAGATAAAATACTAGTATATCACATCATTTTTATCAGAAAGTTTCATATTGTATTTACTGCCAATGGTTTTACTATAATACATGCTATTATCTGATCTGTGCATATCACATTATGTTTATCAATGTTTCATATTTCATTTACTGCTACCGGTTAAGGTTGCATATCATATTATGTGATCTTAGAACATTGTCACTGTCAACAAAACCTAGCTACCTGTATACATAGAATATGAATATTAGAGTTTAGTGTCAATGATTATTTTAATTTTATGTAAAATTTGACTCTGATATTTATTGCCAAAGTTCACATTTACTCACATTCCTTATAGTCAATCAGAACTCCGATATTTGTGACTACAAATGGTAACATCAAGGTTTTTTTTCAACAACAGCGCCCTCTATAGTATATTTAAAGAAATCTTCACCTTGCTTGTTGCTGCTGTCTGACATGTTTTTGCTCTCCATCTTGATATATTATGAGATAAATAACACAATTATCAATTTAAAAAAACTAAAAAGAAGAATATATAATGATTATTTGTGTCATATGTAAAATCTGTATAAACATTAGATGAATGACATCAAGCAGTATTTGACTATAGTCTATAGTACAGCTATGTTGTAAAATACAAGGAATCATTCATACAATATTTAAATATACTCCTTGCTTCTTTTGAAAAAGCAAAATGATTATTCTAGTCTTCTGAATGTAGTACAGACATCTTTGATAGTCTGTGTATCCAGGCTGTTTCTTACAATAAATGCTTTCCAAGAAAATTGTTGTTGAAATCAAATGTTTCACTGATCATAGGTAAAAACAAACAAGCCACTTTATAGCAGCAGTAAACTCTGTCTGTTTTGCAAACACAGAGTAACACTAAGTTGTCAGATGTAGTACATACATTGTGAAAGTCTGTGCATCCTGGCAGACTATAATTATTATGTATCTTATGCCTTGTATGAAAATTGCAGCAGTGTTTTGTTGTTGTTTTGTTTTCTTGTTTTCTTGTTTTCATTGTTTATTGTCTTTTCTTTTTAAAAAGATAACCTTGTTTCTCAATACAGTATAATTTTTTCATAGTTCAGTGAAATCAAATGTTTCATTGCAGTCTATACAGTAAAGAATCATGGCAAAACCATCAATCCATTTTGCAGTAGTGATGAAACACATTCCCAAAATAATTACGATACTCTTAGTTTGCCAAAATGTCTTACAAATATAGTGATATAGACTGTATGATATCCAGGGTATCTTGTGTCTACTAACAGTAAATGTCATATCATAGAAATATAGACTGTATGATATCCAGGGTATCTTGTGTCTACTAACAGTAAATGTCATATCAGAGAAATATAGACTGAATATCCAGGGTACCTTGTGCCTACTAACAGTAAATGTCATATCATAGAAATATAGACTGAATATCCAGGGTATCTTGTGCCTACTAACAGTAAATGTCATATCAGAGAAATATAGACTGAATATCCAGGGTACCTTGTGCCTACTAACAGTAAATGTCATATCAGAGAAATATAGACTGTATGATATCCAGGGTATCTTGTGTCTACTAACAGTAAATGTCATATCATAGAAATATAGACTGTATGATATCCAGGGTATCTTGTGTCTACTAACAGTAAATGTCATATCAGAGAAATATAGACTGTATATCCAGGGTATCTTGTGCCTACTAACAGTAAATGTCATATCAGAGAAATATAGACTGAATATCCAGGGTACCTTGTGCCTACTAACAGTAAATGTCATATCAGAGAAATATAGACTGAATATCCAGGGTACCTTGTGCCTACTAACAGTAAATGTCATATCAGAGAAATATAGACTGTATGATATCCAGGGTATCTTGTGTCTACTAACAGTAAATGTCATATCATAGAAATATAGACTGTATGATATCCAGGGTATCTTGTGTCTACTAACAGTAAATGTCATATCATAGAAATATAGACTGTATATCCAGGGTATCTTGTGTCTAACAGTAAATGTCAGATCTGATAGAGCTTAGTTCTGACCCATGGCATGCTATTAGAATGATTAAATCTACAGAGGTTGGGGGAAACAGAAGCATAAGATTTCAGAAGGAAAATTTGCCTTTGGCATAACAGTATAAAATCCTCTTTTAGTTAGTGATTTGTAACAAGCAGACATGAGGTACATTTTCTTTTCTTCTTTTATAGAAAATCTATAACATCGGTACTAACTGCAGACAATTTAACTACATCGGTACTAACTGCAGACAGAATTTAACTACATCTGTACTAACTGCAGACAGAATTTAACTACATCGGTACTAACTGCAGACAGAATTTAACTACATCGGTACTAACTCGAAGACAGAATTTAACTACATCCGATTCGGTACTTAAACTGCAGACAGAATTTAACTACATCGATTGGTACTATCTGCAGACCGAATTTAACTACATCTGTGCTAACTGCAGACAGAATTTAACTACATCTGTGCTAACTGCAGACAGAATTTAACTACATCTGTACTAACTGCAGACAGAATTTAACTACATCCGATTTGGTACTAACTGCAGACACAATTTAACTACATCTGTGCTAACAACATAAAAAAAATGAAACTAGAAAATTGCTACAAAGATAACTACTTCCGTCGATTTCACATTAAAGATACCGCTATTTCAAGTCAAAACAAGGAAAATAGAGACAATCTTTTGTGACTTGTCAAGACTTTGTATATTGTTGTCCTTGTACCACACACATACACACACACCAACGTACAGACAGAGATACTACATTGTACTATAATGGTATTGTTCAATGATTCTATACAACCTTCCCTTGTACTCTAATCAGTTTTGGAATTCCACAGAGAATTGGCAAATATTTTCATCTTAGACACCTGAACTAACAAAAGATCTGAGACTATCTGAATAAAAGTACATGCCTACAAACTTGTTAAAGTCATGTATATGAGTTAGCTGGTGTTCTTGTATGACTGACCGACTTGGTGACTAGACTAGCCTTGTTTGCTTGTACCATTCTTGCAAGGGCAGTTCAGTTTGAGGGAAATTACGAGTCATGCTACCATGGCAACAGATAAGCTTGCACCAATGAAGTGTATTACCCACTTGTATCCAGAAGTTTGATTATTATACCAAAGGTATTTCTCATTCTTCATAAAATTCTTCTTAGATGGATTAATGTTTTCTTAGTATTTCTACATGAATTTTAATGACAGTTTCTACAGCAGTCTTTATCTTCTTGTTCCAAAATAGATTTAAAAATCATCAGAATTGTTGGTAAGTTTGAAATGTTTGCATTCAGATTTTTGTATGAAATGTAGGTAGCAATACACCATGTCAAAGTTCCACACTTAAAAGACGTGTATATATCACCTGATAACTTTCTAATAGCAGCTATTCAACTTTAAAACTGACCCTGAATGACAATGAAACTATGGACTCTATACTAGCATTAATGACTAATTGCTTTTCATCATGAGGTGATAACGTTTCAGATAAAATAGCAATGTTTTGTCAAATTTTGCATTAATTTAATTTTGAACCAGTTTATTTAGGTAAACTGGTGTGTAGTGATCTAAAATTACAGACAAAGAAATTAAAAAGTAAACAATTTTTGAAAGATTTTGTACAGATTGTAATTTAGAATCAAAGTGGCAGGAAATTGTTATTGAAAGGTCAGTCAGACACTTTTAAGAAAATTGTTAAAATGTAGTTGTTCACTAAAAGCAAACCGCTGTTCTCCTGAAATGGACCTACCGCACAAGGTCATGTGACAACAATAGACATTGTAATAACACTCTCAACTAATAGACAAAGAGAACACACAATTAAACATTTATTGTTTGTAAGGAAAAAACCCACAAAGGTCATTAAAGGTGACCCTTTTATTTTTTGTGTTTCTGATCATACCGCCTTCAAAATGATTTGTTGTACATAATGGTGATGCTTTGTACTTTTTAACATTCATGAATGACCGAAATGACAATTAAAATCAGAAGGAAACTATCAACCATTTGTTTTAATAAATGTCCTATTTGCCATTGTGTTATTTGGGGTAGCTAATGTGAACTTAATAGGTTTAATACAAGTCACATGATACATGTACTGTAATCGACTCTTACAAAGAATACTGGATCTATTTACATCAAAACATGTTATGAAGGCAGTCAAATATAACCACAGTGAACAAACAAGTATAAAGCCAAAGTTACGGTGAACTTTAGCCATTCTTTACAAGTTTTTAAAAACTTATTCTTCTCAATTAAAAATTGGTGATCACTGGATTACAGGTAAGTTTCAATTGATTGATGTAAGCTCATCTGTGTAAGTTACACAGTGTATCAACATAGAACTGAAACACTACACACAATAGATATGTAGTGAAATCAAAATGGAAGCTTTCATCTATACCTGTGGACTTGTTCACCAATCTGATATACTGGGTTGGTAACATGATTCAGTTTCAATTTGATGTAAATATTTCTTCCTGGATTTAAGTTGGGAATACAATCTGATTAAAATTTGATGTAGGAATATGACTTTATTTCTTTATTACCTCTTTATTTAGTGGTGTTTTTTATTTTGTTGTTCCTGGAGTGATCTCTTTCTTCCTAGGAAGAGAATGGTAAATAACCAAATCAAGCCATATTCCTACATCAGATTGGATTAATTAGATTAGTTTGTTGTCAATGTTCTTCACAAACTTATAGGAATTCTGTAAACTTAAGTTAAAATGAAGATATGAACCAGCTTAGGTTGTTTTGTATTATTTTTGTATCTTATATCAGACAAATTGCAGAGCACAACATATAAATTATTCAAATGAAAAAAACATTCATTCTGTGTTGTTAAAATATTGTAAAGTTAACTTGTTCCAAACATAAACTTGTTAAACTTAGAAGTAACGAGATTGCAAACAATTATCCATTAACTATCAAAAACTTTTACTTGAGGTATTTGAAGTTTTAGCTGTCACTGCTTGTATTAAATTGCCTTATTTGTAATCAAAAAGAAATTGACATTATTGTCAAGTACTTGCCATGGTCACTGAGAACCAGTTATACACACACACATACACATTACAGCAATAAATGTGTTGATGTTTGTATAAGTTTAATGGTAGTCTCATTC
Organism: Glandiceps talaboti; assembly: GCF_964340395.1. Classification (NCBI taxonomy): domain Eukaryota; kingdom Metazoa; phylum Hemichordata; class Enteropneusta; family Spengelidae; genus Glandiceps; species Glandiceps talaboti. The sequence goes on along the minus strand of NC_135565.1, from coordinate 23,529,272 downwards.
AGCTATTAAGTGAAAGCTGTTATAAGTATTATAACTGCTAGTCAATTAGGTTTACTAAATAACCCTGATATAAAAGCTGTTATAAGTAACTGCTAGTCAATTAGGTTTACTAAATAACCCTGATGGGTGGCCATCTAAAACTAATCAATATTTATAACACTGAGGGCAAATTTCAAGAACTCAGAATTCATGTAAATTTTGTTCAAATAGTCAGTCAACTTGAAAATCATAAACAACTAGACCATTAGACTGTAATTAACATACATGGTGTTGTGTTGTGTTAATTGTGTTGTCTTGTGTTGTGTTGTTCATGCAGCTCTATCAGGCTTCAAAACCATGGTGTAAGTGGTAGCCCCGATTTGCCGGAATACTGTGATAGACTAGTGTGGCATGAACATTAGTCGTTCATGTCTTTTTTGCTACGATTCATCTAAAACAAAGTCGTTGCCACGCTCCATAGCACTGAATACTAATGTGTACTGATAGGAACAGCGAGTGCCGGACGCATGAGCTCATCCCTATGGCACTCACTGTTGCTATCAGTACATGGTTATAGTATATTGCTCCGGATCAGAGCAAGGCGACAACTTTAGTTTTGTATAAAAAGTAGCAAAAAAGGCATGAATGACTGTGACAGTCTACATGAACGTATACTGGACAACAATCACTTGATATACTCATAGGTTTGTTTGATGAAATCTTAGACTTAGAGGCCCATGTCAGAGTTGGATCAAACTTTGGGTGAGAAATACATGGTCAGGAACATCTTTGACTTATGGTGTCACTATAATAAGATAATTAGAGAACCAGGGATTCAAACCATGGGGTTTAAATACCTAATATAAAGATGTACATGTAGTTACTATAACTTGACAGTGTTGAACACTGCATGTCGGAGTTTAAATACCAGTATATATATAAAGTTGTACATGTAGTTACTATAACTTGACAGTGTTGAACACTGCATGTCAGTGGCAATAGACTTATATTGTGGAGAAAAAGAAGTGGCCAATTTATAGCATAGATTCTGGGCTGCAGATCTCGACTTAGATAATATTGAGTGACTCTGTGACAACATCATTTGTGAGTCACCCATCACATCAGAATGTAGCCCATAGACCCAGTCACCCATCACATCAGGATGTAGCCCAAAGACCCAGTCACCCATCACATCAGGATGTAGGCCATAGACCCAGTCAGAGTCTATTGTGTGCTGGTAGACTTTGTTGATTGCAAGTCAGCAGTCAGTCAGAACCCACATAGATGCAACCAAGTTACAGTGTCATGGATGATAAAAATGACATTGGTAGCATCACTTAAATCACGTCAAAAGACTGGCTAAGACATAGATCTAATCAAGTGTATCACTTATCACATCAGAATAAGGTATGCTACGACATCCACCCATTCAAAGTGTATCATGCACTTACAGACTTTGTGATTGTAAGTCAGTGGTTTCAGAACCAAAACCTTCTTGGTGCAATTATACAGTTATTAACTAATGGATGAGTGAAAGATACCCCATGGACAGATATAACAATAGGCATTGTTGTTGACATCCTGACAATGTACAGCAGTGTCACCAGTAATTACTGTTATCACAGGTAATCGATGTCCACTCCAAACGTCATCTAGCAATTGTTATCAAGACACACTGGATGGATTGAAATCAGCTTCCATTGTTACAGGACTATAAGTGGAGTGAAGCCAGTCAGTGTCATCTGTACAGATAGCTGGGATGAGACTATTTATTGAAGTCAATCTATTGTTTATCTGTGCACTTTAACAGGACCGTGTAGATTAAAACTAGACAATAGATTAGATAATTAAACATAACAGGGTAATATCAAAAATGTCAAACTACTAACTTGACAATCACACAACATCACACAAGCTTAATTAACAAACTTTGTTCATTTAGGAAAAACCCACCCTCTTCCCTTTAAAAGTGTGAAAACTACATGTTTAACTATGGTATAGACAGATAGATAGATAGATGGATGGATGGATGGATGGATGGATGGATGGATGGATCGATCGATCGATCGATGGATGATGGATGGATGGATGGATGGATGGATGGATGGATGGATGGATCGATGGATGGATGGATGGATGGATGGATGGATGGATAGATAGATAGATAGATAGATAGATAGATAGATAGATAGATAGATAGATAGATAGATAGATAGATAGATGGTTATAGTCATAGTGAAAATTGTAGCAGTCCAATAACTACAATTGATACAATGTAAAAACACATTAAAATATTAACCAGAAAACCAGCACTGTATCTCACATTAGAAATAAACTTATCAACATCTCAGTAGTAAATACAGAACCTTTTACCATTGAAGGCTTGAAAGTTTTTAAAATTTGGTTAGAAGTACAAAAATGAAGTTTAGCAATTACATTGCCACCAGAAGTTTGTTTATTGAGCTTGTGTGACATTATGCAATTGTCCCTAAAGGTAGCCCAATTAAAACGCTGCATATATTAATTATGTGGTCCCTGGCTTACGATTACAGCTACATTGGTGACTGGTGGAAGCTCTTAGTTGGATTTGCACACACAAAAAGTTTAGTTTAATACACATAGTTAGGGGATGGCCTACGATTTGCACACACAAAAAGTTTAGTTGAATACACATAGTTAGGGGATGGCCTACGATTTGCACACACAAAAAGTTTAGTTTAATATACATAGTTAGGGGATGGCCTATGATTTGCACACACAAAAAGTTTAGTTGAATACACATAGTTAGGGGGATGGCCTATGATTTGCACACACAAAAAGTTTAGTTTAATATACATAGTTAGGGGATGGCCTATGATTTGCACACACAAAAAGTTTAGTTGAATACACATACAAATGTAGTTAGGGGATGGCCTATGATTTGCACACACAAAAAGTTTAGTTTAATTTACATAGTTAGGGGATGGCCTATGATTTGCACACACAAAAAGTTTAGTTTAATATACATAGTTAGGGGATGGCCTATGATTTGCACACACAAAAAGTTTAGTTTAATACACCTAGTTAGGGGATGGCCTACGATTTGCACACACAAAAAGTTTAGTTTAATATACATAGTTAGGGGATGGCCTACGATTTGCACACACAAAAAGTTTAGTTTAATATACATAGTTAGGGGATGGCCTATGATTTGTACACACAAAAAGTTTAGTTTAATATACATAGTTAGGGGGATGGCCTATGATTTGCACACACAAAAAGTTTAGTTTAATATACATAGTTAAGGGATGGCCTATGATTTGCACACACAAAAAGTTTAGTTGTATACACATAGTTAGGGGATGGCCTACGATTTGCACACACAAAAAGTTTAGTTTAATATACATAGTTAGGGGATGGCCTACGATTTGTACACACAAAAAGTTTAGTTTAATATACATAGTTAGGGGATGGCCTACGATTTGTACACACAAAAAGTTTAGTTGTATACACATAGTTAGGGGATGGCCTATGATTTGTACACACAAAAAGTTTAGTTGTATACACATAGTTAGGGGATGGCCTACGATTTGTACACACAAAAAGTTTAGTTGAATACACATACAAATGTAGTTAGGGGATGGCCTACGATTTGCACACACAAAAAGTTTAGTTTAATATACATAGTTAGGGGATGGCCTACGATTTGTACACACAAAAAGTTTAGTTGTATACACATAGTTAGGGGATGGCCTACGATTTGCACACACAAAAAGTTTAGTTTAATATACATAGTTAGGGGATGGCCTACGATTTGTACACACAAAAAGTTTAGTTGTATACACATAGTTAGGGGATGGCCTATGATTTGTACACACAAAAAGTTTAGTTGTATACACATAGTTAGGGGATGGCCTACGATTTGTACACACAAAAAGTTTAGTTGAATACACATACAAATGTAGTTAGGGGATGGCCTACGATTTGCACACACAAAAAGTTTAGTTTAATATACATAGTTAGGGGATGGCCTACGATTTGTACACACAAAAAGTTTAGTTGAATACACATAGTTAGGGGATGGGCTATGATTGTCACACACACTTTGTTACGTAAAGTGTGACCACTTTATAGGTGACAATGTTTCAAAACATTCTTGTGAAGTTGGTTGAAGACAAACATTTTCTGGAATTAACACATGTACTAGACATAGATAGCAAATTGTGTGATGTATTTGAACATTTGTACATTATACTTGGTAATACTGAGTTCTGGGTTGAGTACTTTCCAAACCAGAAAGTGTGTATTTTTTAGTTCTGTGAAAATAATGCAATCGTGTACTGCTACCTGCTTCATGCATATTGTAAATTTGTTGAAGGCCCTAAGTCATTGAGTTTGAATAGAGGTGCAAAACAAAACAATACTCTTATCACTTAAAATTTGCACTTTTTGGTCTAACTTGTACAAAGTGATGCTTTTGAAAATGACATTTCACACTTTGTGTTGGTTTTCATTCATAAATGCAATTTAGTAAATTTAGTGCAAATAAGATGTGGACATAATTTAGTCTCCATCACCTACCTATTAACAATGGATTACAATTCTGAGTTATTCTGTAGACTTTGAATAAGGACTGTCAGACCAAACATTTTGTCAAACTGTTATAGAGTGGTACATTTAAAAATAGCAGTATACATTGTGACATTAGTAAATTCTAAGTAAGTAAGTATTGTTTTTATTTTGAAAACAAGCAAAATTAACTTGTTAATTTAGAGACAAAAAAATGCCAAATAATTGTGCCATTGCCACTTGCCAAGTTATAGTTGATTACGACACTAATCTAATCTCTTGCATTTCAATAGAATAGCAACATAATCAGACTAAACATTTTCTACCTGACACATTTTGTAAAACTTGCACAAAATGGTGATTTGTGACATTATTTTTCTGGCTAAGTATTACTTTTAATTTGAATGGAAATTTTTTTAATGTGATGAAAAGAAGATGCAATACAAGTAAGTGTACCTGCCATCTGTTTTTTTTTAGCAGTAGATTATGACACCAATCTGGTCGCTAGAATATCTTGAGTATGAAGTGGGTAGATTAACTGTAAGATCATTAAAAACTAAACAAAGAACTTGAGATAGCTGGTGATTAATCCACTCCTGATAACTTGTACTCTGGGGAATTATCATTAACTTCTAATAAATGACTGGCTGATAACAATTAGAAAACCTGGCAGCAAATCATGAATAAAAACAAAAAGGTTTCAGATTTACTGGAAATGGTAACCACAGGAGGTTTTAGTCAAACTCTTTAAATCTCCTTAACATGAGTAGTTGTGAAACTCTAAACAAAGTCATTTATTTAATTGGAATGAAAGTTGTAGAAAACTACAGATGTTAATTATCACTGTCTGTCTTTTTATTGTGGTCAAAGGAAATGAACGAAATTGGTCCAAAAAAGTTACAAAATGACAAATTTACGTTTTCATTCTGAAACCAATGGACATTTATATTCCACACACTTTAAACCAAGATGATATTATTCCAATAATGTATTATGTGCAATACGTCACACTGTCCTCAAATTTGTAATACATTGGCTATACATATACCTACTGCAAATTTGGCTGCAAAGTACTTGACATTCATAGAAATATAACCATATTTAGCTAGAAATGATTTGCTTCAAAAGTTCAGTCCTCAAACACCCCAAGTCCAGATCGGGATTACAATTTAGATGTCGTAAACAATTGTTTGGCAGAGTTATAGAAAAAGTTGGTACAGAACAAAAGAATGATCCCCTGTAATTCAATTGGCTCCACTGATAAGATAACACAGATATGAGAACCTGGGATTGAAACCCTGGTGATAAGATAACACTAATGTAAGAACCTGGGGTTGAAACCTTGGCCTTTAACTGATAAGATAACACTAATGTGAGAACCTGGGGTTGAAACCCTGGCCTTTAACTGATAAGATAACACTAATGTGAGAACCTGGGATTGAAACCCTGGCCTTTAATTCTGATAAGATAACACTAATGTGAGAACCTGGGATTGAAACCCTGGCCTGTAACTGATAAGATAACACTGATTGCTATTGATAGCTTTAATAAGAAAAGTTTCTGTGAAATTTCCATTTAGTTTGTAATAAGCCGAATAAATATGTTATTAAATACATAAAACACACCAAAAACCCCACTGATGTGAGAGCCTGGGATTAAGACCTTGGTCTTTAATTAGAGATGTTGGCGTGCTCATAGTGAATACTATACTTTGTTTACTGAGCTTTCAGTCATTAATGCTTGTCTGGTCTTTTCAGACTGCATTTACTGTAGATTACTATTAATTGAGTGAACTGTAGCCTCTGAAGTGAACCAGGGTATACAGGTATACCAAACCACACACTAAGTTTAGTTGTAATTACGTTGACCGCCACACTAAGTTTAGTTGTAATTACGTTGACCGCCAAGCAAACAAAGATTGACTAAAAAACAACCAAACCATTAAACACTAACACAAATGTGGTCAGACAACTAACTGTTTTCTTTCTATGATGAAAGAGTTAGCTGTATCAATAAGAGAATTCACATTGACAGTCAAGCTGACAAAATCCGTGATGGGAAACCCTCTAATTACCGGATTCATTCTGGATAGTATCCACAGATGGAATGAATGGAAAGAGACAATCGGCCCGGAATGACAGTGCAGGAGACAATGGAAAACACATACAATGCTCAAGCTTGGGGAGTGTCATCAAAACCAGCTGTGATACAGTTATTACAAATCTGGTTGTATGCAGTTCATTAAAATAAAAACACTGTTAGCCACAAATGCAATGCTTCTGCACTTCCAGTTTGGTTCTTAGTAATAATCTTACATTAACATGCATATGGATATACAGACAGATTCACAGGTCCAAGCATTTCTTAAGTTTATAATACGTTGTACATGCACCTATTGTAAAACATTCATGAAGTTCGATCATTAGCCAGAAGAGTAATGCTTCCACACAGCCAGTTTGGTTTGTATGGTTTTTAGTCACACATACATACATTATACAGACAGATTCACTGGTCCGAGTAGATGTTGAATTTATTATATATGAGGTATATATGCAGTTAGCACAAATTTGGCTGTAAAGTACATATTTAATGTTGATTGAAAATGAAGCAAACTTAACCACTTCCAATTTGATTAAACTATAAATGAGCCTGACAAAGTGAAATCAAAATAATTCAGTTCTACAAGATACTATTACAGCACACTGTGCAATGAAAAGTACATCAAATACTGTTACTGCACTGTGCAATGAAAAGTACATCAAATACTGTTACTGCACTGTGCAATGAAAAGTACATCAATACTCTTGCTAGCATTCCTATTTTGGTAAGAAAAAAAAGTTGTCTGGCAGAACTATGATAGCAAAAGTTTTGTCCACCACAAAATCCTATCATGTCCCCATAGCTTTACTGATGAGATGTGAAAACGAATGGGAATCAAACATTGGAGTTTAATCAAATGTAAACTGTTATGTCATATGTGGTATGAAGCATATTGTCATAAATATTTTGTTTCATGTATGCTGATCTTTCAAATTACAAAAAATAATTTTAAATTATAACTTTGCCATCTCAACATTGCACAAACATAGACTTCCATAGACAATTGAAAAAGTTGTTGTAATGAAAGAATTGTCAATAGGAATCCTGGTAACTCATTACCATAACTGAATATTTTAATCACCCTAAAATCTCTCAGGGGTAATATATTCTGTCAGACACATACTCTCTCAAAAGACAAAAAGTGTCAACTATTACAATGATTTAAATCCTGTATTGTTTTTGTTTTCTATTTTCTTACCTAAACAACAATAGATGATACTGAGATAGCGGAGTTTTAAGACTTTCCTTTAGTTGGAATAAGCCATAAACAAATGAATTGGTGTTGAAACAATATCCTATTTCAAAGTCATCTAATGCTTATGAATATCCTCTCAGACGTTCATAATTAAGAGAACAAAACGAAAAAAACATGCAAAGATTTACAGAAACCACATTTCTGTTCAATTTCTAACCACAATTGTTTCTAAGTAAGCAATTTTTTATCACTTTTCACTGAAAGTTTTCTTCTGTAGGAACTAAGAATATAAGAATCTTGACAATAAATCAGCTTTTTTTGACAAGAGAGAGCTGACAGACAGGTACAGTGAAAAGTATTTGCTGAGATTAAAACCGATTTATAACAACCCCCAAGGGTTTTGCCAAGTGTTGGTCATTGCTTGCCTCAGTTAATTTCTGCAATCTATGCAAACAATAATGACACACCTGTGTGTAGCAGCACAAGACAATAAAGAGAATGGAAATCATCGGCTTGCTTTCAGTTTTAGCCCTAGGTGACTTCTGTGCTTGTTTTCCAGTTCACTGATTGTATTCTTTGTCACTGTAGAACAAAGCATGACAATGAGCACTTCAATGTTAATGACTTCTGACAAGGTATACAACAGACCACCATTACAAAACAACAATATTACTAAATTTTTCACTGAAACTCTTATAACATTAGGAAGAAAAGGTTTTAGCTGCAGCATGGGTAGTGAAATTTTGAGGGTTTTTGTCAAACTTTCAGAATATTTGATAATTTTTGGATAGTGCATTGAGTTGTGAGTTTGTTTTCGTTAACTTTACAGGAGTCAATTGGCTGTAGGCAGTACCAGTCTTCGGTTGTAAAACTTCTGATAAATACAATTGTTCCACTATTCACAAACTCCTTTTCTGTCATTTCAATTTTGTTCCAATCGCAAATCCCCCTTTCTATGTTTTCAGTCTAGTTTCAATCACAAATTCCTCTTCTGTCTTTTCTCCTTTTGTTCTGATCACAAATTCCGTTTCTGCCTTTTTAGTTTCTAATTCTTTTTCAGTCTTTTCAACTTCATTCCAATTTAAGTACTTATAGAGTAGCGTTTGACTTGTTTTGTATTTGTCCAGATTTTCTTACTTTCTAACATGACTTACATAATTATGCATCATGAGGAATGCATGTCAGTCCTTCAGAGAAAGAAACAAGAAATGGACAAGACAGTAGAAGTAGATAGTGTAAATCCTTCAGAGAAAGAGACAAGAAATGGACAAGACAGTAGAAGTAGATAGTGTAAATCCTTCAGAGAAAGAGACAAGAAATGGACAAGACAGTAGAAGTAGATAGTGTAAATCCTTTAGAGAAAGAAACAAGAAATGGACAAGACAGTAGAAGTAGATAGTGTAAATCCTTTAGAGAAAGAAACAAGAAATGGACAAGACAGTAGAAGTAGATAGTGTAAATCCTTCAGAGAAAGAGACAAGAAATGGACACCCTGTGGATGAATGTATGCACACCCTATGGATGAATGTATGCACACACTATGGATGAATGTATGCACACCCTATGGATGAATGTATGCACACACTATGGATGAATGTATGCACACCCTATGGATGAATGTATGCACACCCTGTGGATGAATATATGCACACCCTGTGGATGAATATATGCACACCCTGTGGATGAATGTATGCACACCCTATGGATGAATGTATGCACACACTATGGATGAATGTATGCACACACTATGGATGAATGTATGCACACCCTATGGATGAATGTATGCACACACTATGGATGAATGTATGCACACCCTATGGATGAATGTATGCACACCCTGTGGATGAATGTATGCACACCCTATGGATGAATGTATGCACACCCTATGGATGAATGTATGCACACCCTGTGGATGAATGTATGCACAACCTGTGGATGAATGTATGCACACACTATGGATGAATGTATGCACACACACACACACACACTATGGATGAATGTATGCACACACTATGGATGAATGTATGCACACCCTGTGGATGAATATATGCACACACTATGGATGAATGTATGTACACACTATGGATGAATGTATGCACACCCTATGGATGAATGTATGCACACCCTGTGGATGAATGTATGCACACCCTGTGGATGAATGTATGCACACCCTATGGATGAATGTATGCACACACTATGGATGAATGTATGCACACACTATGGATGAATGTATGCACACCCTATGGATGAATGTATGCACACCCTATGGATGAATGTATGCACACACTATGGATGAATGTATGCACACACTATGGATGAATGTATGCACACCCTATGGATGAATGTATGCACACCCTATGGATGAATGTATGCACACCCTATGGATGAATATATGTACACACTATGGATGAATGTATGTACACACTATGGATGAATGTATGCACACCCTATGGATGAATGTATGCACACACTATGGATGAATGTATGTACACACTATGGATGAATGTATGCACACCCTATGGATGAATGTATGCACACCCTATGGATGAATGTATGCACACCCTGTGGATGAATGTATGCACACACTATGGATGAATGTATGCACACCCTATGGATGAATGTATGCACACACTATGGATGAATGTATGCACACCCTGTGGATGAATGTATGCACACACTATGGATGAATGTATGCACACCCTGTGGATGAATGTATGCACACACTATGGATGAATGTATGCACACCCTGTGGATGAATGTATGCACACCCTGTGGATGAATGTATGCACACCCTATGGATGAATGTATGCACACCCTGTGGATGAATGTATGCACACCCTATGGATGAATGTATGCACACCCTATGGATGAATGTATGCACACTCTGTGGATGAATGTATGCACACACTACAGAAAAAGAGAAGATATCAGATGTAGACTTTGTTGTAAATGAGAAGAAAAAAAGGGAACTCGTCTATCAAAACTGATATTTCTGAAGAAATGTAATCACATTAGATCTTGCCATCTGACTTCTTACACACAGACCCCCCACCCATCCCCACCCCTCAAACCCCTCCCCCTAATCATTACATGCCTTATTTATATTGAATAGAACAGAGATGAATATAGAGTGAATAGATAAATAGCCAATGGGTTCACTTTAAATGAGATTGCTGTGTGGATTCACTTTATGCACTCAGGTAAAAAACTTATGATATTGCAACAATTGCAATACCCCCCTCCCCCTCCCTTCCTCCCCCTCTTCCTCCAATTTTAACCGGCTTTATCCTCATTGTTTAAATATGGACAAAGGTGAACATTTAACTGAATTCTGGCTAGAACATATAGCCTATGGCAGATTCTGTATAGATTCACTTTAGACATTCATTAAAATCTATATTAAAGATAGTCCTAGGGCAGTGTCTCATTAACCATCTGTCTACTCTGTGATGTCAGATAGTTTTAATGATAGTTTACAGTCCAATGTGATATACATCTAAACTGTTCAGAGACATTATCCCACTCCTGACCTTTAACTTTTATAAAATATACCGAGAGAGAGAGAGAGAGAGAGAGAGAGAGAGAGAGAGAGAGAGAGAGAGAGAGAGAGAGAGAGAGAGAGAGAGAGAGAGAGAGAGAGAGAGAGAGGGGGGGGAGAGAGAGTGACAGAGAGAGAGAGAGTGTGAGAGAGAGTGAGAGAGAGAGAGTGGGAGAGAGAGAGAGAAAAGAGCGTGTGTAAGAGAGAGAGAAAATGAGCATGTGTGAGAGAAAATGAGCGTGTGAGAAAGAGAGAAAATGAGCGTGAGAGAGAAAACGAGCGTGTGTGAGAGAGAAAACGAGCGTGTGAGAAAGAGAGAAAATGAGCGTGAGAGAGAGAGAGAGAGAGAGAGAGAGAGAGAGAGAGAGAGAGAGATGAGAGAGAGAGAGAGAGTAGTCAGCAGCCATATTGAATTCTAAAATGGGTTGTAAATTTTACTATCATTTTTTATCCGAGACTTTTTTAAAAAGTATGTACAGTGACTGCTGATATTGTTATTGATTTGAACTGAGAATGGGTTTGAGTTTTCCTGAATAAAGTAATACAAAATTTAAAATCTGTTATTTCTGAAAAGTAACAGCAAAAGTTAAAATCTGTTATTTCTAAAACACACCATGTTAAAAGGAGGGGTTTGATAATTAAAGTTTGCCTAGGACAAAGATTCACCTGACATGATAAATATTAAATACATTGAAAGTATTAAGTTCATATAACTGATTATCTTCAAGGCAAAACTTGAGATGATTGAACTTATAAATATGAAATAATATCTCAAAGCTATTTGTACATAACAACCATGTGATTAATTAAAACCATATTAAAAATGTCATATTGAAATTTTAACCAATCTACCAACATTAAACCATAATTTGCTGATTTTATTTTTTAACAGGAACAGATTAAGTTCTAAAACTTATCTAAACTTTTAAGAACTAAAAGTGTAGATAATCTAGTCCATATATATTTTATACTAAAAGTGTAGATATCCCAGTCCATATATATTTTATACTAAAAGTGAAGATAATCCCAGTCCATATATATTTTATACTAAAAGTGTAGATAATCCCAGTCCATATATATTTTATACTAAAAGTGTAGATAATCCCAGTCCATATGCAGTGCAGAGTATAAAAACTGATATATTTTGGTCAAACATGTTCATCCTGGCTTGCGTGTGGTATAGCAACACATTTTTTACTTCTGATGTGTCCTACTTTACATTCTCAAAAGGAAAGGTAACAATAGTAGAGGCTTACAACTAGGTCAGAGTGTAAAATTATAACACACAAACACGTAAAGTCAATTTATGGTTGAGTATACCGCTAGAGTATTATAGCACACTGTATTATGTACTAGGTATAATAACAGTATGACGTACACACGTGCCGCTAGTAAGCTAAGAAGCTAATGAAAATGTTCTGTTATTGTTGATGCTATGAAAAGAACCATGTCCTTGCACTGGTTTCTATACAACTTTAGAATTTCAAAGGTCTTAGTCATGTGCCGACAGTTTTGACCACTTTAAAATCAATTACACAAAGAAATTTCTTACTACAAGCTGCAGCTCATTTCTCCAGAAAGATTATGTGAGATTTATTTGGCCATAAAATATTACTAAAATTACTAGTCTGTTTACATTGTGATCTGTCATTTAGATTCACTGTATTAAATTCAGTCAGCAATGATATGAATTGGGACACACAGACATATTGTGAATTAAAGCTTTCTCCTTATAAGTAAATGATAGCTAATGTACAATTTAGCCTGTAGAACCAGCAGAGTTACATTTAATATTACATAACATATCATCTAAAATACATCATACAGCCTTAGGCGATAATTTCTTACTTCTTTTATTAAACACTGACAGTTGAATAGCGTTCTTTTTTAAATCCTTATAGGAAGAAATCCAATGATTAAAATCATAGTAAAATAATTACAAAGCATTCATAAAAAATTCAGATTGTAATATTCTATTTCAATGGTGCATTCAAATAAAAGTAGAATTGCTGGTAAATATTCACTCCTCAGGTAATGGTTTTTGTACAGTTTTGAAAGTGCCATTAATATGCAGTAGTTACTACTCCTAGACATGAAATCTTTATTTCAATACATTATTTTTGGACAACCCATGTGGAAATGTCAAGAGAATTAAGGTAGATGTTATCCTTAAAAGCCTAGAGTTCAGTCATATTGGGATTTTGGGCTCTTTTCTTTCACCTACCACACTTGGCACCTACCACACCTGGCATTCTGCTATAAAGGTTGTATATTCAAACCTGAAATTAGGTAATGATTTCCAGCAGTGACATTGAATATGCCATATATGGTAATTATGTTTACATTGTACATCTGAACCCTCTGAGTTAGTTCTAATCACATGGTGATGCTGTTCACATCGTTAACTACACTAGATATTGCTCTTAGCTTTTCCCCTACAACGCCTGGCATTTTGCTGTAATGGTCAATAAATTTAGATTACGATTCCCCAAGTGATCTAGAATATGGTAATTATGTTTATATGTACATCTCAACCCTTTGAATTGGTTCTAATCACATGGTAATGCTGTTCACATCATTAACTACACTAGATATTGCTCTTAGCTTTTCCCCTACAACGCCTGGCATTTTGCTATAATGGTCATATATTCAAACCTGAATTTAGATTACAATTCCCCACAGTGATGTAAAATATGGTAATTATGTTTACATGTCATGTACATCTCAACCCTCTCAGTTGGTTCTAATCACATGGTGATGCTATTGATGTCATCTCACTAGTAGAAAGAATTAAAAACCCAGTAAGATTTTGCACCTGTTTTCTGGCCGTACATTTAACGCTATAGTTTTTGGTAAAATGCCAGGTGTATTGGTGGAAAAGCAAGAGTCAAGAATCCCACGATGACTAGATTCTGGGCTATACCTTATCAAGAACACTTATTAGAAAACCCTGTTAATGATGGAGAAATACATGTACTGGTAGATTTAAAATTCTCATAAATGATCCTTTACAAAACTCTACAGTTTAACTCATGAAAATCAATTCCAAAAGTGTACTCTGAATACTTAGTAAATTAAAGTAGGTGAAATATTCTTTGTTGTACATAGTACTTCTAATATTTCCTCTAAATGACTGAATGAAAAGATTAATTTCCGGGTATATTTCTGAAAACTGAATTTGTTATTATAAATTTATTTTTAATTACAGTGATCTAAGTCTCATAAATTCTTACAAAAAAAACCCCTGAAACATCAAGCATCAAGGTGTCTTTCAAAATATTATCATTCTACTGCATTGCTAAATTTAATTTAGGACTTTATTTTCTTTTAGCAACCACTAAATGTTTGTTTGTTTATCATTTCCTGTCTTCATTATAGTTTATGGTATGATAAGAATCACTAATGATTGTTAATTGATTTTTGTCATTATTAATGTTGTTATAAGTTTAGTAATTAATTCAGTATTTTTGTAGTTATTGTTGTTATCAGAGTAAATAGTGACTTTTTTCTGTGTGCCTATATTATTGTTATTTTAAGTAGACTAATTAATTTCTTATTTTGTTATGTCAATATTTAGTTAGTATTACATAGTTCTGCTCATTGTACTTATCAGGGTCAATTACCTGTAACAACAAAATTTAATTTCTAAACTGGTAAAATGATTAATCCTTCTAAATTCAAATTGTAAACCATACTCCATGCTCACTTTGACATCCACGTTCATCCAGAGTTTACTTGTAAGGTCAAGTTTGATCAGTTCTCTCCCTTCCCCTCCCCATATGACCATTTGGGCATCCACACGTAAATATTGACACACACAGACATCACTGTAACTTGTTTTTTGCAACAACAACAAAGAGTACATTTGATTTTTACACATTTCCTCTGATTTATGAGATTTTGGTATACTACCTACAATGTGAAAATTAAATCTGAAAACATATATTTCTGTATACAAAAACTATATATCTGGTATTATACTAATAAATTCCTCTGATTTATTGTCAACAAGATTTGTAGAGTATACTCATATCCTAAAGTGTTTCACAAATGAAATTTCTTTTGACTATAAATCAGGGGAAAAAAATGGAAATGCAATATCTTACATCAATCCATATTGACTAAAAATAACTCAGTGTTGAAGTCCTATGACATCATCATATATGTATGCTGATATCCTATGTTTGCACTAGGTTGAAGTTCATAGTAGTTTATGATCAAACACATAACATAGAAATATATATACATTATTTATCTTTCCCTAGCTAAGCAGATTACTAACATGTTCCACTTCCCTGATATGGACATGACAGTAATATTTCAGTGGAGTTGATCACCATAATCCATGTGACAGCCAACAAGTGTGCAGACAAGCTGATCATTCTGTCACCTTACTATCTTTTAGATTCCGTGGTTATATCTACTACTATGATCTGTCCAACAAGGCACGAAACTGTCATAAAAAATTACTCCCATAAAAACTGGTAAGTTTTACTTAATTTTAGCTTTTTATATTTAACCCTTATCAGGCTATAAATCTAAGTGAGGTGAGTGGCTATATAGGTGAGTGGTTAGAGTGAGTAGTAGCTATTAATTGTGGCATGACAAACTATTATTAAACTCAGTATTTCATTCACTGGTACAGTACATATTATACTCTTCAATTGTAGCTTCAGATTGTGTCACAGTATATCTCCTGGTGTGGAGTACTAGTCTGGATGCCAATGTGGTCTCTATAAAGTGGAGGTGTAAATCATTAAGGATACCATATAGGAACTAGACTAAGTGTGGTGGAGTATGTGATACCATATAGGAACTAGACTAAGTGTGGTGGAGTATGTGATACCGTATAGGAACTAGACTAAGTGTGGTGGAGTATGTGATACCGTATAGGAACTAGACTAAGTGTGGTGGAATACGTGATTTCACAATGCGTTTCTGACAATAGAACATAACATTGCAATTGATAATTGTCACTACAATTGATATGACTGTATAGACCCTGTATCTGACTCCACATACTGGCTTGACAGAATCATTCTGGATAGATTTTGCTTATGTTTGTAATATTTTCCATAGTGAAAATGACTGTAGCCTTCAATCCATTCCACTGTTTGATAGGTGTATATTTGTATTAGATGAATTGAAAGGAAAGTGAAATGTTGGTGTATATTTGTATCTATACTAGATCAAAGGAAAGTGAAATGTTGGTGTATATTTGTATCTATACTAGATCAAAGGAAAGTGAAATGTTGGTGTATATTTGTATCTATACTAGATCAAAGGAAAGTGAAATGTTAGTGTATATTTGTATCTATACTAGATCAAAGGAAAGTGAAATGTTGGTGTATATTTGTATCTATACTAGATCAAAGGAAAGTGAAATGTTGGTGTATATTTGTATCTATACTAGATCAAAGGAAAGTGAAATGTTGGTGTATATTTGTATCTATACTAGATCAAAGGAAAGTGAAATGTTGGTGTATATTTGTATCTATACTAGATCAAAGGAAAGTGAAATGTTGGTGTATATTTGTATCTATACTAGATCAAAGGAAAGTGAAATGTTGGTGTATATATGTATCTATACTAGATCAAAGGAAAGTGAAATGTTGGTGTATATTTGTATCTATACTAGATCAAAGGAAAGTGAAATGTTGGTGTATATTTGTATCTATACTAGATCAAAGGAAAGTGAAATCTATATTTGTAGATATACTAGATCAAAGGAACACGAACTATAAATTCCCTAGAGGCTGTAATATTGGTTCCTTGGACTCGAATAGCCTGACTTACAGTATAAATATAACTTATCTGAATCACCTTTTATAGCATATTCTGTCAAAAATCTATAAATGTCCAATCCATAAATGAATACTTGTATCCTAGACTACAACAACCACACATGCTCTCCCTCAAGTACTTGTTGTGTTAAGAAAATTATAGTCTTCTTTTCATAGAGACTAGTTGTTAGCTTTCAAATCTGAACTCTTTTCCAAAATATATCAGAAGGATTTTAAAAGCCATTGACAAGTATAGGCTTACAATAATGTGTATATTGTCACTGTGTATTTTTAAAAGGTTTTCAACCAAAGCAGTAGGGGTGGGAATCTTAGTGGTAAAACCTGAATTAAATTTAACCTTAGGATAATCAGATAAATATTAATCCTAGGATAATCAGCTAAATATTAATCCTACAATAACCAGATAAATATTAATCCTAGAATTATAAGCTAAATATTAATCCTAGTATAATCAGATGAATATTAATCCCACGATAATCAGCTAAATATTAATCCTGGGATTATCAGATGAATATTAATCCTAGGATAATCAGATGAATATTAATGCTAGGATAATCAGGTAAATATTAATCCTGGGATAATAGGCTAAATATTAACCCTAGGATTATCAGCTAAATATTAATCCTGGGATTATCAGCTAAATATTAATCCTGGGATTATCAGCTAAATATTAATCCTGGGATTATCAGCTAAATATTAATCCTGGGATTATCAGCTAAATAATATGTTTTAACTACACAAGAAAATAACAATTACAAGTGAACAGTTACAGATTTTGTATGTCATCAGAAATCACTTAAAACGAGCAATCCTCCGATTCCTACTTTTCATATTATGCACCAAGTAGCACGTTTCATTCCATTCAAATTCAAATTTCTCTTTGCCACAAATCAAACCGGATATTTGCTATGCTCTCCTTACATTAGGTTTACACTCAGTTCAAACAGAGATTAATGTAAATTGATACAGAAAATAGCTAATGTTATTTCTAGAGATTTAGTTTTATCAGTAATTATCTCACCTTGAAAACAATTTCCTTAATACTTACATCAATATTTAGAAAAGTAATTTTAGGGTTTGATTATTACCAAGCAAGCAACCACTTTATTAAACTGGCTATAACTGGTTGGAATATCACCCGCTGTAGTGAGTTTTACTGATATTGTACAGCCCTGGTTGGAGTTATGTATGTAATTCATGTGTTGGGGCTAAATAAAACTATGACCTATGTGAAATTATAAATTTTTACAAAGTCTTTTTAGGATTTACTTTATTAAAACGTCTATTAAGCTGGGTATAACTAGTTTGACTGAGTGTGGCTTTATTCAGCCTAGGATTTGAGAAATATCACTTTAGAATTTGAACAACTAAAAGGGTTATTCATTGACAGAACAAAACATATCAATATATTTGTCAAATTCCTGACAAAGTTCCAAATGTAAATTCATAATCTGATGAAAGTGTTTTTATTTGAAGTCCACTGGTATAACAAAACAAGGTGTAGAACTCTCAGTTTTTATGGGGGAAACACACTTAAAAGCGTTTTTATTGGAAGTCTACTGGTATATCAAAGCAGTGTTTAAGATCACTATCTATAGGACCTGGTATCAAATTCGTGACAAAGTTGTAAATATACTGACTAAAGCAGACTCTGCAGATTATAATGAAAGTATGTGATTAATGGTCCCATAGCAAAACCAAATATTATGACATGATAGTGATGTTGCATATAAATAAGAAATTCGTGATAAAGTACCAACTTTTAAAAAATAGATATTAAATTTGATGAGAGCCTTTACAAAAAATAGAAATGCAGCTGTAAGACCAAATAAATGATTTTGATGATACATACAAATGAGCAAACCATGCCTAAGAGCCACTTTACTGACTTTTCTTGAAAAATACACTGAAACTCTGATGAAAACATTTCATTGAAAGTCTAACGGTATGATCTAACAAATAGGTTTGGTACTGTATTTTATTTGTGAAATTCGTGATGAAGGACCAACATTTGACAAATGTATTAAAAT
Organism: Glandiceps talaboti; assembly: GCF_964340395.1. Taxonomy (NCBI): domain Eukaryota; kingdom Metazoa; phylum Hemichordata; class Enteropneusta; family Spengelidae; genus Glandiceps; species Glandiceps talaboti. Next base: position 23,510,078 of record NC_135565.1, on the reverse strand, counting down.
CTGATGAAAGCCTTTTGTTAAATGTATAAGAAAAATATCAAATAAATTACTTTGATGATGTATACAAATGTGCGAACCATGCCAAAGGGCCACTTTCATTCTGCCGAAAACATTGAATCAAAAGTGCAATGAAATTACCAAACAAATAAGTTTGGTCATGTATAGAAATTTGAAATTCTGACAAAGTACCAGCCACTTCTTATAAATCTGTTGAGAGTGTTTGACAAATATTGAAAGACACCACACAACTGATTTTGACAATGCATAAAATGTAAAATACATGACAGAGAGACTCTTTTAATAAATGTACTTCAACTCTCATGAAAAGTGTAAGGAATATAACCAAACCAATACCTTTAATGATGTATATAGAAATGTGAAAGTCACAACTAAGTACCATCTTTTAATATATAAATATATTTAAATTTGATGAGAGCTTTTGACCAGCAATACAATGGTAAGACCACATAGTAAAATGATTTTGGTCATCACACAACTGTAAAAATCATGACAGAGTACTTAAAAAACCTTCATTCAAACTGGTCAAGGGTTTGATCGGAAAGATTAAAATATTCCTCTTATGTGGACACTTCTATTCTCCTCTTATCTGATATAGTTGCTATGGTAACAGTTCTGCCATCAATCATCCTTAAGTAGAGGGAACTATTAAATTACATATTTAATGTGTTCTTCAGATGTTAGCATTTCATATTACTACTTTACATGCAGTCTGACAGACAGTGTAACATGTCTGTGCCTGTAGTAGATTTAAACCCGGGAAAAGTAAAATGTGATTTCTATAGATCTGTAAATGATATCTCTGCTATTCAATTTCAGAACACAGATACAGTAACAGAAATATTTTAAGGTAAGTCTTTATATATTGATTTAATATTTCTCTTTATTATTTGAGAGAAAGGGAAATGTTTCTTGAATATTAAAGTGTATTGACTTTTAGCCTGGACTCAAGCTAGTCTGGAACCGTATCCAAGACAACAGATCCAAGGTTTGGCCACCAATATATCTACCAGTATACCTTCTAATATAATTGTAGTAGGATATTATTCTGGTGAACAACATTTTCTAGTCAGATAACTAAGTCTCTTGCCTACTTCTAATAGGCCCAGGTAATAGTCTCCTACATTGAATCTCATGAGATGATTCGATATCACGTTAGCATCTAGACTAGATAGGTCCTGAAATGTGATGATATACTGATCTACTTTGGACTTGAAACGTTCAATTTGACCACAGTTTCCCCTACCTGGCATCATTATTTGAAATAATTACTATACATGTAGATAGCTAAAATTTTAGCCTAGAATCCAGGTGATGGGCATTTTTGAGGGGAAAAGGCAAAACAATTAAAATTCAAAATCTCCATCACATTTATTCAATCAAGGCTACTAGAATTCCAACCCAACGAAACAATAGCCACTGATTTTACTATCTGATAATAATTATCTTTTATATAATGAACAAGCTGTCAAAATCAAGGTTACACAGGATAACAAAAGAAAGAAGAACAATAAAAATTTGATGAAATTGAAATGTAGAGAAAAATGAAATATGCATTCAATCAAAATAACTTGCAGAATAAAATCATCACACAACCCTCACTTACTAATTTTTTCCTATAAATGATACTGTTTTCTGACTGTAGCAGATATAAAATTGAACTTCAATAATTATCATTTTGTTTTATCGTTATTAAAGTGAGGGTACATCCCATTAGTACCAAGATTTCTGCTAGTGCTAACTTGATTTGACATAAAAACAGTTGAAATAATGTATAGATCAAGGATAGCATCAAGAAACAGAACAACTTTTGACAATTGCCCTCTTTAAGTTTTAGTAATTTGAAGGTAAAAAAACATGTTGATTTGGATATATGGATGACAAATGGGGGATTCATTTAAACGCCATAACAAATATTTTACACATTTTTCTAATTACTGCAATTTATTGAGCTGCGAACAAGAATTGGTATATGTTGTTTCACATTGTTTTCTTCAAATCATAGTAGATATGTTTTATCAATTTAAAAGTCCAAAATGACCACCTTATTTATCTCCATATGGCCATCATGACTTTAATCCACTTCAGGGTTTTAATCCCAGCTTACCCTGTCTGCTAGCCTGGTATCCACTGAGATTGGATTTTTTACAGTCGTCTTTCCAATTACAAAAGACAAATGTAAAAAATCCAATCGGCATGGATTCCAGGCTATCCGTCTGCAAGTAGAACTAAAACATTAGTGCTGTCAGTGGAGACATAAGGATTACATAGGATAATTCTTTGTAGAAAGACCAACACTCTATTCTAACTCTGTCAGACAACTGTTTTTCACACCTAAATTTTAATCCCAATAATCTGGACTGAGCCTTTAATCATTGATGTAAGAGATCAGTAAGAATTCTTTCCTTACTTCCTCACAAGGAACAGTCTCTCTTTGTGCATTCATTCTTTACAACTAGTAAGGAGGTTGTAAGGTCATGTTTATTGACAGTCAACAAAACGGTGAACTTTTAACAGAGTGAAAACATTACATCATATGTACACTAATCAACAATCACAGTTTACTGTCACCTTTATACAGGTATGGAGAAAAATAAGAACCAAATTTACAGAACAATATCCCAGCGACTAGCTCTGGATGTATGTCGAACCTTGTAGCATATACATCCAGAGCTACCCAGAAACCAATGCTGTTGTCTTATAATCTAGTGATCATGACATCAACTGATTTATATTAGTGATCATGACATCAACTGATTCAAATCATGTAGAATCCCTAGATTAGATAGCCATCACTAGTCTCTGGGCAAGCAAAAGAAGTGTTCAAAACTTATCTCTATTTTCACACCATCTTGATTTTCATTTTAATAAAAGTTCTCATTTTAGTCTCCTGCCTATTTTATAGCTTATAGGCATCAGTTGTAATACTTTTTAAATACAATGTTATCGATAAATATTCTTCTATGAAGGAAAATATCATTATTAAATATATACCATTGATTTATAGTTTCATCATTGTATGTGTATATTGTTGGTATTTCTACATGCAGTGCTGCATCAAAAATATTATTGCATATGTGTTATGCAAATTAGCATGAAGTCATTCAATGTACATGAAAGCATGTGAATGCACAATATTTTCTTGAAATCCTTGCTGTTTGAGATAAATGTATGATAAAGAACTGAAGAGCACATTTGATAATATTAAAAGTTGAGTGCCACAGTACCAGTGTAGGCACTATAAAGACTATTTGCACTTATTCTGATGTATGCATCACTCATTTCATTCTTGAAAGTGCAGCCACAGAAATGGTGTCATTCCCAAGTACTCATGCAAATACCCAGAGTGTGCAACACTGGCACTTACATGGCATAAATTATGGGTCTATCATAGTATTATTCAAATACACTGTGAAAAGTTGTGAATGGTAAATTTATAGTTTGTCTAATTTTTATAGTGATGATTTTTCATGAAGTATTGTTTTGGATGTGAAACTAGCAAACCCTGTACAGCTGTACCCTGTCCTTCAATTACAAAATTATCAAAATATAATTGATACTTTCATCCCTACCATAGCTATAATTCACTGTGTGGGAGTCAAACATATGACAGTCACCTGAAAATCATCTGCAATGTTTGTTTTTTACACCACAAGGGGCAATAGCTTGCAGGTATATGTAAGGTTTATAGTCCAAATATGTAGCATACAAACCACTTTATGGAAACCAAATGGTTACAATGTATCTGGTATGTCTTATGTTGTTGTAGCATATCTATGAAAAATAACTATATAGTCTAGGAACCACATTACCAGGATCTTTCCAATACTTGTGTCATTATTGTATGTAGTTTAATTGCTGTGGTACATTTTTATTAAGTATCTTATTTATTGAAAATTTTCATCAACAGGAAATCAGGGGTATATATTTTGAACAAAATGTGTTACATCGTTGCACTTTAGACATGTACATCCTATATCATACTTTGCTACATAATATTTTCCCAAGAAGAAACTAGGTGGATACAGTGTAACTCAATTATGTTACTTTGTTGCAATTTAAATCAAAGTACCACATTGTACATCCTCAAAATTATATTTTATAGCAAGATAATAAATGAAAATAATCTCTTTCACATAAACCATATTGCAACAATGTATTTAGTTTGTGTTACTTTATTTCTTGTAATATAATATGATTATATATACACTGTAACCAACATATGTTACTTTGTTGCAGTGGAAATAATGAACCCACAATTCATATGGTATATATTGTGCTCTCTTGTAAAATGCCAGTGAAAAATAACTGAAGCTGGAAATTAGAAAGTGCATGGCAATCATTATTTCCATTTTAATACACTTCAAATCATTCCATGTCAGGGTACAGAGATGATTTGATACAACAGTTAGATCTAGACTTTTCCATCAACTCTAAGATAAAATCATCTCTGTATAAACAGTACTTCTTTACAGCAACATCAAGATGCAGATGAGATTTTTTCATTACATCAGCAGTAAAATATGAAATATGCATGGCTGTATTATCTGTTCTTATATCATATTTGTCTAACTTGTTACCTAAGTTATGTGTCTATTCAGTACATTTTCACATTAAGCAAATCTCTGCCAAATTTTTTCTGTTTTTCGCAAATTTTCTCACATATTTCACAGAAATGGGTAGTGTGAAGTGATTGAAACAAATCTTGTTTTTGAGTTGTCACATTCCAAATTTATCAAATGAACCGTAAGAAAAAAAAATTTCCTGACTAGGCTATTTATAGCATATCATACATTTTATGCATTAATGTTTTAGTGTCCTTTGTCATGCCGACTTTCATAAGTGATGGAACACTGGATTATTTACCATGGCATCCAGGAATACTGGATTATTTACCATGGAGTCCCAGAATACTAGATAATTTGTCATGGCAAAAATTGACTTTCATATAGTATCGAAATACTACATTATTGAACTTAAAAAAAATGAAGTTATTACTATTTCCTATGTGTCAATGTATTAAAAATGTGATAAAGGACGACAGTTAATACATCAATTAATAAGATTGAATGGATGGGAAAATAACTGTAATTATTAAAATTGACAGAATAAAATGAGAAAAGGAAACTGTAAAGTAAGTTAATAAAACACACAGTATGTGAAATATTCAGTGAATAAAGGATAAATTTATCTAATCTGACATTCATGAAGGTATTCAGGAAATTGAATTAAAAACCTTGAATAACAAAAGGCAAGTCTTTACAAAGGATTTATTTGTCCACTCAAAGAAAAACTAGTTATATTTGATAGAACAGAAACCTGCGGTGGAAATGTTAATGAAAAAATACTATTTTTTTCTTCATAAGTCTATAAAACCACATAATATGAGAGTGCAGCTATTCTATAAACTGTCATGTGAGAAACTAAACTTCATAATTTGATGGCCATCCTGTTGAGAAATCTTAATTAATGGCTTCTCCCTCTAACCACAGTAATTCAGTGGTCTTAATGAGTTAAAATTAATTTTCACAATTTCATTTATCACATTTAATAGTTCTCAGAGATAAGAGCTGAAATATGAGAAGGGAATGTTAATAATCATATTCATAATTTCATTCACATCTGTCAGGTGTTCAAACAAGTTAACTACCAGCTATATCACTGATATGAACTTAATAACCTTTGAAATTAACACTTTCAATTTATCAGTGCCATGGTTTTATGTTTTTGGTTACTATGTATAGAATTTTAAATCTATGTATTAGTATACACCTTACTGTCCATCATCACATTGCTGGTTTTCCCATTTACTGTTTATGCCTTTCTGTTACCGTCTATTTTAACTTATCCTTCAGTGGCTCTATTTGATACAATCACACAAACCAATAAGAAACTATGGTTCTGTTTGATACAATCACACAAACCAATAACAAACTATGTGTTCTACACTGAGATAGCAAGATCGCAATTCCTTCTTACATTTTGTCCAAATGAAAGAAAATATTTAAACATACTCCCACTCGACATTGGCGCCAATGTTTTGATGTCTGTATTTGATGTATGCATCCTGTTTCTGCATAATAATTTATTTCATTTAGACGAAATGTTGCAAGAAACTGTATTCATTCAATCTTGCTATCTTAAAATGTAGCATATGCAGTTTGATATTAGTTTAGAACCACTGAACAGTAATTTGAAATGGACTGTGTCTCATACCCATTTTATATATCATCCACAATTGATTTCATTCAACCATATGCCATTTATCCAGACTAAATCATTTCTCAGTGCAAGTTTTGCCAAAAACATATTTTCATGATCACCGATTTTATGAAACAAATTTGGATGCCGAACACTGAGACTTTGTCTGTTTCTCTTCAGCTCATTTCCTGTGTCTCTTCTAAGACATGTGACAATAATCCATTGTAATACATCCCAGCTCATTTCATGTGTCTAAGACATGATAATAACCCATTGTAACACACCCCTGATGTTGCTGTTGAGACATCAGTGAAAATTTGAGATTTGCTTCCAAACAATTTTTGACTCTGTGGGTAGAAATTTTCATTTGTAACAATAAACCCAAAATCCATGAACATTCATTGTCATAAATTTGTGTATGCAAAATATGAGAAAATAATGTCAAGATATAATAATATTCAGACTCATGATGCCCTGTATTTTTATGAATTAATTATTCAGAAATGGTTCCTTTAGATTTCTGCCATATTTTGATGATTGAAAAGACATTTATAATTTCTGAAATATTTTCTTTTTAAATGATAATCATTGTATTTTTTCCACACATAAAATAATCCATTGATAAGATAATACTAATGTGTGAACCTGGGATTAAAACCTGGGTCTCTGGAAATCTTACCAATCTGTTAAAAAGTAATATTTTGTCGAGATGCTACCCTTGGTATCAGATCATCTTTGATAACAAAGGAGAGATCTTGAGATCGGATGCCATGGATAGCATGAGACTATAAGAATGTACACTAATGACCCCATAACTTGCTATGTTGTCTAGCAATAACCAAGTATGTGTGACCACCCTAAGAATAAATCCAGAGAAAACTATACTCCTGGAATCCTAACCACTCCAAATATGAGAAAGTTATTCTATAAAATAATTCCACATGTCTGTACCCAAATTTGAAGGTCAATCAAACAATAAACAGAATGTTTTCAAATTGTTTATTGTTTAATAACAATCTTAAAGTATTCACATTGTATCTTTTATTTTGTTGTTTATTATAATTACCAACATTTTGTGTATATAAACATGACTTAACTATTTTTAGGTCTGTTTGCTTGTGTTATTCAAACTTTCTTGAGGGGGTTGGAGAGGGAGGGATATTTCTGATTAAACTCATAAACCTCAATGAGGTTAAACAAGTACAGCTTATAGACAAAATTTTGTTGAATTCAACACTTCTCACTTTCGATGACCGTGAGTGATTCAGAAATTGGCTGAAAACTATTGTGTTTACAAAACACCACTAAGTTCTTAGCCATTTCAATGATTACCAAGCGATAGAAACACATTTCCAATGTTTTCTTAGTCTAGTTCCTATGCGGTATGGTTACGATTTACACCTCCACTCACAGTCTATAGTTCCTATACGGTATAGTAACAATTTACACCTCCACTAAATTTAATTGTTGTGCATACTGGTGTAATTTTGGAATATTGTAGTGAAACTTACTGTCTGCAGTACTAAAATGTATCAGGTCTGCAATAAACCTGTGTCAGCTCAATCCTGTCACAAGCCAAAGAATTTCTCTCTGTGTAGTTGGTGAAAAGAAGAATCATCCTAGTACATAAACTAAAGTGAACCAGTCATTGGTATATGTATACAAACTAAAATGAACCAGTCATTGGTATATAGCTACAGTAAAAAGACAAACACAATACATGACCTTGCACTACCAATTCTACAGATCTTAAGAAGTACATGTATCTAACAAAAGACATCGATAACACGCCAGGTAGAAATTGAAAGCTGCCATGACCCTCTGAATTACAAAGTATTGTCTAACACATCCTACAATGGAAAGAATATTTTAACTTGATAACTACACTGCTGTGATGACAACCAGGTGCCTAGTAGTCTCTAGCAGAGTTTTCAAACTTCCCTGTTGAAGTGTCGACGGGCACCATATTGTCACTTTTTCTGACTAGTGGCAGGAAGAAATCTTGAGGACCAGGTGTGTTAAGTGTCTGTAGGCTCCATGTTGATTGTCTGGGTTGTAGCATGCAATATACTGAAAGTATAACACAAGCTTTGAAATTGTCAGTTTGACTGTCCAGCACTGAAGTTGTATAGTGTCTATATTTAAGGACTCCATGTTGTTCTAGATATCTCACTACAGAAAAGATAATTTAGAAAATACACACTGTGTAAAAAAAGCTTTCTGGCTTCAACAATGTATTCACAAAAGTGTCTGTAAGGATCCTGTTGTGTCTTCCCTCTCTCAGTCATAGCTCACACAAGGAAAAGATTTTATACATTCTTTTGAAATGTTTTCTGTGTTCAACCACATGTCTACACCAATTAGTGTTTGTTAACCTACCTGAGGAAGGACATGCAAGCAAACATTTTAAAAATCAAAATGACAGTTAGGATAGTTGAAATATAGTGTAGTAGCATTGAGCCTTCAAGTCTATATACGTATGCTAAGTGTTTGTCTGAAGCTTGCTGTTCTCTTGGCCAAAGCTAAAAAGAGAAAGGATATGGACATTTCTTACAAACTAATTTCTCTGTCTATGTTTAAAAGTGACATATCCTCTACAAAATCATCAAATAGCCCCTCTATAAATAATAATAGTTAAGAACAACCATAGCGGAGTCAAAAATTTATTCAGTAGACAGGCTTCAGTGACTTAAAGTGTCGATAGACTTCATGTAGTTACTTATCTCAGTCACATCATGACAGAAAAAGATGTAACTAATAATATGTTGTCTCTCTTTAACAGCCTGTCTACTGAATAATAACAAAACTCTGACAAATTCGTTGAAAAAAGGACTCAAGTATTTCTAAGTTGAGGACAGTATATCCAGGAGAAGTCTAATCAGCATTTGTCTGTGTTGACTTAGTAACTACAATAAATAAGTCTGGTGAATTATGTTGTACCTATCTCAGAGGTCTGTGTGAACACATTTACAGAGATGATGAAATATCAACAAAGACACTGTTGATTTTATTTTTTCTGAATAAAGTGTTGTCAAATTAGACATACTTTCATTACTTTTTAAACCAAAAATAAAATATAATGTGTGTATTTTGCACAGCTGCCATTAGTACAAATACTTAAGCCTTCATAAACTGTGCACCACTCCAACTTCTAATAAATTGGGTTAATGTAATCCAGTAATATTGATTATAGATGTATTTTCCCACACAGAAATAATATTACCAACTAATGTCAATTTAAAAAACATTTGCATTAGAATTTGTCTGTGGGTGTTTGTTAAATGTCATGCCGCCACCTAAGTAAAACACCAAGCCTACATCATTTTAGCTGTATCATTCAACTTTCACTACTTACAGAGTATAACTTGTTGATTAACACAAGACTGATACAAAACCTCTTACTGTGTAACAGTAGTTGAATTCTTGGTTTTTCACTGTGACCCCTAGCAAACTCTGAATTTTATGTGTTTTTTTGTTGTTCTGTTCCAGTCATTTCACTGTGACCCTTATCAAACTCTCAGTCCCCGTGTAATATGTGTTTGTTGTTGTTCCGTTCCAGTCATTAAACTTAAAGAAGGTTATATGGATGTTGTAACTAAACTTACTGATGATAACATTCTAATGCTAGTATGCTGAGGTCAAGGGTCAAGCTTGTTCAAAAACATTAACTTTTACTAGATTTCGCAGTTTTTATGTCTTTATTTTAAAGTTAAAGTTGATTATTGGCTGTTACAGTGGAACATACAACAATGTGGTTTAATGTACCCGACTCAGTGACTATCAATTGCTGAGTCAATGACTATCAACTGTCACTTTTTTCATATGTGCAAACTTTGCATGTACAATGAGTACATACTCCTCAGTAAAATCCAGCAATCTATTTTCCATTTCCACTATAGTGGTCTGAGATACATATAAACATGCACACACACACACACACACACACACATGCGCAGGCAGGCAGACAGACAGACAGACAGACAGACAGACAGACAGACAGACAGACAGGCAGTCAGTCAGTCAGTCAGTCAGTCAGTCAGTCAGGGTCTGTTTAGTGAATCAGTATTATATAAATAATCATACATTGGAAACTGGGCAAGCCATTGTCTTGGATTACCACCAATTCTGTCTGCCTTGCCAATGCCATTAATATCTGAAGTATAAACAAAGTGACAGAGTAACAACCTACAAATCTATTTTATGTTGTTACCTTGGTGTGGATACAATAAACTCTGAATGTACTTGTGCAGTTTATAAAGGAAGTCTGTAACAACCACTTGAAGTTTATTGGATGGACATTCCTATTGTCTTGTGTACAAAGTCTACAGTCTGACTACAAGCAGCTCTGTGTCTTGTCCATATCAAATGTATCTCACCTCTGACTGTCACTCACAAACACACTCACACATGCACAGACACAAAGTGACATACATGTATTACTAGCAAAGTTGCCTTATTAAGAGATGGGCAACAGACCTAGGCAGATGGATAGATAGACAGTCAGACAGATAGATAGATAGACAGATAGATAGACAGACAGATGGGTTGATGAGTGCCAATATAGGTACAAAGAAATTAAGACAAAAGTGTGTGTGTGTGTGTGTGTGTGTGTGTGTGTGTGTGTGTGTGTGTGTGTGTGTGTGTGTGTGTGTGTCAAGGACCCTTCGTTGATTATTTAGTCTTCTGAACTTTGTCAGACAAAATTGAGAGCCAAAGACTATTCACTGGTTTCCAACCTTCCAATAATTTATACATACATTTTCTACATCCCTGATTGAACATATGTAATGCTACAGATTGTGTTTTGTCATACATGTGTATTTAATTTGATTAAAATTCTAGGAAGAAATTACAAGTGTGTTATTTAGGTATTTACAAAAGGATGTTAAAATAGTTGACATAAGTGAAACACAGCTAATGAAATGTGTCCAATTTACAATCTATAGAGTATCGCAAAAATTGTGAAATATGTTGGTTTTGATTGGGGCTGGTCGAATTTTCCACATTTTCCCTCCGAATCGTCAGAGCACGATGGGTTGACGACTACCAGTGTGGATCTACCAATGGTATAGAATCAAATCTTTACATGTTAAAGAGAGATATTGAGATGTAATGCCTTGGATACTAGCAATTTAGACTACCTATGGACTGGCTAACTTTGTGTTTCTTATCACAGAAATTGGCAGTGAGGCTTGACAATTCAAGTGGAGTAATAATGAACACGACAAATCTCTTCTGGGCTACGTGGCTACAAAGACATTTAATCCCTTCCGATCCGCCATCTGACAGAGAAAAAAGACTTGCATCAAGTTGCATGTTCATTATATTTGTCATTGAGTAGATGGCGTTACTACATTCACTCTCAAATCTATACAATTTATTCAAAGATTGCCACGTGCCGATTATTCCAAGTTTTTTAATCCGATTAGGTATGTCCTCGACAAATCCCTCATCACGATGCGACGCGGTATTTTGTAAAGGAGATAAGTGCGTCTACCAAAACACCATTAAGTTCTTAGCCACTTCGATGATTGCCAAGCGATAGAAACACATTTCCAGTGTTTTCCCAAATTAGACTGATTTGTTTTTACAATACGCCATGGCGTCAGGACTTCAACAATTCTCACTTTCGATGATCTTCGATAAAATTGACTCGTTGGCTTTCTAAAAATCTTAGCGATCCTACATAACTAGCGACTGGTCGGTCTCTGGTCTACGTTATCAGAATTCTTTTGATATGATTTTCATCGTGTCGGGAGTTGCACGTTATATTTCTTACTTTTTACTGCAATCCCGGAAGGGTAAAAACTCTAAAACAAAAACAAAAAATAACGCTAAAAAAAGTTTGTTACGGACAACAATTATAGTGTACCCGTGGATAGGTGACCCAATTAGACTTTCAATCAATAGACAGGCTAAATCCTAACTGCAAATGATACTAAACTAATCCGGCGAAAAAAATATCAAACAAAGAGAAACCAATGTAAAAAAAAAAGAATCCATTTTAAACTTATCTTTTTTTTCGAAATCTGCTTTTCACCTATTATGTCTGAAGTTTTTTGGGTATTTTTTTGTTTTGTTTTGTTTTGTTTTGTTTTGTTTTGTTTTGTTTTGTTTACCAGTTAATTACAGAGGACATTTCACAATATCATCTAACCACATGTCATTATTGTAGTAATGTGATTACGTTTTTGTCGTAGTCATTGGAGCATACATGATTTATTTCTTTGCTTACCTAGAGTGGTAATCAGGAATTGTTAGCACTATCATCGTAAACCATTATCACTGCCTTATCAGTCCATTAGGCGTTGACAAGCCATAACAAATGAAATCCCTTCGCATATGTGTCATACGCGAATTCGTCACTTCAAACTTTTCCCCATTCGCGGCCTATGTAACTATTACAATAGTGTTAATTTAGACACGTTTGTTCAAGTTCACGGTTGATTAGTGTCATTAAATTCGGCAATATTAATAGTAGTATATTAATGAATACGCAGTTAAACTCTTTGGTTCAAATATTCATTTGCATACGAATGTTACAACTTTTGCGGCACGACGTTTCATTTATTTTAGCATCTTAACCCAAGTTAAATCTTATTGTCGAACGACCATGTTTTGAAAATTTGCCAAGATCGTGCAATCATCCGGCGGCAGAGGCTGTTCCTGAAGGCGTCGATATTTTGTCTGTATTTCTTATTAAAATACATAGAAGGAAATAAGAGTGAACATTTATTGATGTATGTTGAATAACAAGTCGAGGAAATGGAATCTAATATCGATATTTATTGGACAAGTTGATACAATGTAGACTTGCAGCAATTCGTCATGGCTCATTATACCAAGACGGCAGCCGACTGAGTTAGTGGGCAAAACTTTTATCTTGAATGGTGAGGCCCTGTAACTAGCATAATATATCCTGTAACCAATAATGATTGAATTATCTGGATTATGGGCGTGGTAGTCGCCCACTGACGTTGCGTCATTGGCCCTTAGTTCTTACTACGGTGTCACAAAAGTCGTCGCTCTTATTATTCATGAATTGTTGTCGGCTTATTTCACTGGTGATTCAGTCTTGCGTTGGCTTTTGACTGTGAACGTTCGCCGATTTCAATACTCGGCGTTTCGGATGTGTTCTCGTTTGTTCCCATACCGAGTGTAATGTGTACATATCGGCTTTACTTTTGTATAGCACGCACTAATGAACGATTGGTAGACTTCGGAATAAATCTCTGGAAGAATAATCGATCCGAAAATTTAGAAAACTATCATTGAATGAGTATTTGTTCACCGGATCAACTTCTCACTACGTACGTGTGCGTCGGATTTTGGAAACTCGGACTTTTGAACTTGTAACAAACAGCGTATTGACAGCATTTGTGTGTCAGTTAATAATAGTTGGAAGTGAGTCAACTACAGAGAGAAGTGTACTTTGGATGCGGTAGGAATATCTTATCTGAATTTATAGAGTGGTTACATCGTAAGTACAAAATGGTTTTGACAAATTATAGTTTGAAGATTAGATAGGAGTACTTTCGTGTGCGTTGTAATAAAATTACTCGCGGGGTCTCACAACTACGTGTGTAGGTGTATACTGTGTATGTTACAGTTATGATATGTTAAGTCTGTAGCCGATTTGAACTCCAGCCAATTTACGGAGGCTAGTTTTACACGTACACGAATGTATCATAGGCAAGGTATAGAGGGTGTAAGCCTTCACTGGAACGTGCTCAGACGATTGATACGGCTGTTTGTATGTTATACCGGTCATAATTGAAACCGGCGTCGTTCTTGCAGCTAACGGAAATAGCCAGTGACATCGCGTTGGTACAAAGTCGTTCAAGCGGTGTGAGATTGTGTCTGTTGAAGCGATTCTCGTATATATTTTACTCCGAAGTGGTCTTCGTGAGTTTATACAAAGTTTTTGCTGATTTTTGTTTACTGTGGCATAATTTGTTTCACTGGTGTATCATGCTAGCGTCGGTTTTAATTTCTTATTCAACTTCACATGCGTGACCCGTACCCCGGGATGCGTTAGACGTCGCAAGTTTGAACCAGACGGTCGTGCACTTGTGTCCAGCCAATTTAGAGCTAATCTTTTAGGAATGTCATTCGTACATCAATATCGTAGTGTGTCTAATGTAGTCTTATATATTCGATCGATATGTCTGTTGTTGTTTTTAACAATATTGGTATTTCTTGCACATTCCTAAGTCGTGAACATTCAAAAGTAACGAGTCATTTACTATCGTATTAACGGGCAGTCAGTTTCTCCTGTAGCGCGCAGTGTCTCCGTCACCCGTCAAAGTTTTTACCAAGACTTCTAATATATAGCAGCCCAGGTACCAGAACGTTTTCTTGTAGAATGCGCTAAATACATTAACACGACTTTCGTCTCAGACACGGGGTTTTATTTGTGTTTGGTATTTTTAGCTTTGCTTTGGGTTTTATTGACATAGTATTCATCCTATGCGTAACCGTACCGGTGTGTTGCTACAAAGAATTAGAAGGCAATGCATGTGTTAGGAAGTAGATTTGACTCAACGCATGGTGTGTTATCACGGTACATATTCCTGAATGGGGAAAAGATGAATAGATCGCCAAACATTTGTATTGCCTAGCTTGTACAATAGAAACAATTTTGAGGTGTGGGGTAGTATTATGCTTTCTGTACGTCTTTTAGATCAAACCTTGCAGAATGATGAATACTTCCACCGAGAGTTAAAAGTGAGAAGCCACGATTTTGACAACAATTACAAAGTTTTAGAAAGCGACCCAGTCGTTGAGTGAGTGATAATACACTTCAATGGTTTCACAGACATTTACTTTAGAGTGAGGTACGAAAATTAGATTTGCAAGTTGAACTCATTAGCATGACAATATTGTATGTAATTAGAGATCATTAGAAGAGATTTTGTTAAAACAATGGAAAGTGTTTATACCAAGTATCAAGTTGAAGTGGAAAGCACTGAATAGAAACGAATACAAACAGACAGATAACATCAGAGACCTGGTGACCAGGGGCCATGGAGGGAATTGTTCACAAAAGAGTACCTCTTATCTTGTCAGATAGATAAGTCAACATTGGTTATTGATAAAATGTCAGATTACCAAAATGGCAAAGTGAGACTTGAAGGTGTCAATCTTATGTGGGGAATAAAAGTAGTTGTTGTAGTTGTACTATGTGCTGTAATCAATGGTAAATGGGGGCATTTTTGAGAGGATCAATCATCAAAAAGTGAAACAAAGTGACAATCAAAGGATAATGACTGAACATAATTTCTTGATCTACTGTTTTGCTCTCTCTCTCTCTCTCTCTCTCTCTCTCTCTCTCTCTCTCTCTCTCTCTCTCTCTCTCTCTCTCTCTCTCTCATACATGCAAAAAATGTCAGTGTTTTGACTATACAGACAATATGACTCAAATTCATAGAATCAATTTAGTTATAAAATATGTTATCTGTTATTCTGATATCCAACCACACAAAGTTAACATTTCACATACAGACTTCTACATAGTTGGTGTACTGTCTTGATTCTCTATACATCACAGCAAGCCATGAAGCTAGACAATAACAGCATACCAATGTATCCAGGGGCCTTTTACACCTTGTCTCACAATACCTACCTTCTTAACATGTGGTCTACCTCCTTAATTAGTATAGGTAATACAGTATTATTTCAGTATAGGTAATACAAAGTTACTTTTAAGGGGCTGGATATTTTACACAACCATGTGACATCTGACTTTAGTACTTATTATATCGACAATGTTTTGTTCTAAGTGTCCATTTAATGTGTGGTGTGCCACCTTAATTGACAATATTATGTGTATATAGGTAATACAAAGTTTCTTTTTAAGGTGGTGAATATTTTTCACAACTACTGGTGCCAGACGTTTGTACTGCTTACTTTGACTGTAGTTTGTATTAAGTGCATTTGTGGCCTACCACCTCAATGTGCAGTAATAGGGCTGTAGGCCAATTTATGGAGTTTCTTTTTTAGGGTGGTGGTTATTTTTCACAGAAAAGTAAATTTAAAATTGACTTCAACCTCATGTAGTTTTGTTGTTGAAAGTAGATTGTAACTTATCTATGCATTAGTAGGCAAGTATACTATTTATATGTTTATGACAACTGAGTTAAAGAATTGTGGCAGTGTTGAAATTCAAAGATAGGGGACTGAAACAATTTTAATATCCAATACACAGTAGTTTTTGGAAAATATTGCAGCACCTAAGGAAACACTGCATAGGGAGGTGGGGAGGTTGGTTGATGGGTGGGGGAGGGTGGTTGATGGGTGGGTGTGGTTTTGAGAGTTTAGTTTGGGAATAGGGTGAAGAATAATTAGTCACAGTATTATTTCATTGATTTATTGACCTGTATATGAATATTTAATGAGTTCTGTTCCTTAGAATAGAAATTACAAGTTGTGTGTGTGTGTGTGTGTGTGTGTGCGTGCTTGCTTGCATGTATGTATGTACATACGTACGTACGTATGTACGTACGTACGTACGTACATACATATGTATGCAGTGTTTTTGCTAAGGTTTGGGAACCCCGGTAACAGAAAGGGGAAAGAGGTAAAACTGGTAGTGCTTCCCATGTAATGTATCATAGTTTAGGTGGGGAACCCCGGTAAAATGATGTGGGAACCCCGGTAGATTTTACCTACTTACCGCCCTTAAATAAAACACTGTGTATGTATGTATGTATGTATGTATTTATGTATTTATGTATGTATGTATGTGTATGTGTGTATGTATGTATGTATGTGTGTGTGTATGTGTGTATGTATGTATGTATGTGTGTGTGTGTGTGTGTGTGTGCATATGTGAGACAGAGATTGTTAATGTGAATACAATAAAATGTATAGAGGTTATAATATGCCCCAGCTGACACACACTGTCAGTCAAGTTGATAGTCTATGTAATTATTATTACCACAATACTGTCAAAAGATATTTTATTTAATGTGTACTTATAAAGTTTACTATGTTAGAAGAAGTGGTGGCAGCTTTAGTTTGTCTAGATATTGATATTGCTATGTTAATCAACTCTACAAATTTGAACCTGTCATCATTTGTGTACCAGAACAGTTCATGTTGTATGCAATTGTAAAAGATTTTACACATAGTACAGCTGCTGTGTCTGTGTTTGTTAACTTGTGATTTAGTTGTATTTGATGCAAACAGCTGAAGATGTAATGGTGTGTATGTGTTAAAAGGGAAAATGGTCCCAGATGTACTCTACACTGCAGTGTTGACTCTACTAAAAGACAAGATTCTGTGTTGTGGGTCAATATAAGAATTGATTGGGTTCAATCCGCCACACAGTAAGAGATACATGTAGGAGACCCCAAAATGTATTTGTGTGTCACATCAGTGATATGTCAAACTGTGCTCTGCAGTATAGTGGACTGTTTTTATTTCAACAGAAACTCACCAGTTCTTCCTCAGCTCTCAGGAATTTGTGTTACATTGTACAGGTCAAAAGGTATTCTTGTGAGTCACCTTAAATTAAAGTGATAGGGGAACAGCACTTTATGATGCATAAAGAAATCACATTGTGTGAGTGACAGTGTCACTTCAATTTGGCTTACAGAGTATACTGTTACTCTGTACTACTGCTAGGATTAACCAATATGGAGAAATTCCTAAATTCCTAAAAGGTATCAAATATATGTAGCAATTCATGTGTATCAAATTTCAGTCTATTTAATTTCAGTATGTGAGTTATCTTGGTGTTCACTAGAAAATTTGTAAATGTATCAAATTTCAAAAATTAATTTCAGTTCCACAAAAAACTTCCCATTGTACATTTTTCTGTGTGTATGAAATATGTAAGAGATCTCTCACTATACAGTGTATTAATTTTAAATATTTTCAGAGGTATAGATGAAATAATACTTATATTTTGTTACTATAAGCTGCAAGACTGAGAGCTGAATATAAGCACAGAATGTTTGAAAATTACATATGGGAAATTCAATTTATTGTCTGTTTTTACATTATAGGGATGGTGTGTTGCCTAGCAACAATTGATGAAGTCTGAAAATGGTGAATTAACACTCTACAAAGGAACTATTTGTGTGTATAGATGTAAGGAAATTAATGATATTTTAGTGAGATGTCAGGATTTCATAGTTTAACTGGTGCATTTGAAACACTAGCCATGGATGCCAATTCTCATTCCGGGGGAAGCAGTGGAGCTAGCTTTAACAGTCACTATTCCTCAAAATCCAACCGGGAAAACTCCCCTCATCCGGCACAGTTAGACTGGGAATATAGCCGACATGGAAGTTTTGATACTTTGAATACAAGTATTCCGGATGATATGGAATTTATTGACAAATATTATAAACTTGTGGAATTAGAGAAAATGCCATGGTGTGATTTCCATATTCAACGTGTTCTACAGTGCGGACACAGAATAAGGCAGATTACTCGACAAGTGCCATATTCCATTGTACAAAGAATTTCATATTTATTACAAAGACCATTGGTACGCATCGCTAGGGAAGCGCAACGACTTTGTGGTACCTATGGTAAGTGTACCAAGCATGAAATCCACACTGCAATTAAACTAATTTTATCTTGTACCTTAGCGGAAAGTTGCTTGGCTGCTAGCATTAAGGCATTATCACTGTTCCAAATGAGTGTGGATCAGTTTCGTGTAAGTAAGAAAACACGGGCAGGACTCATCTTTCCAGTCGGTAAATTTCATCGTTGGTTGGTTGATACACATGTTTCTTCACGAGTGGACGATTATGCTGCAGTTTACCTCACAGCTTGCATGGAAAACTTGGCTGAAGAAATCTTCTTCCATGCATTTCAAGGAACATTTGATGAACTTGATACAGAATTAAACGTCGACCTGCTAGAGTATGGAATATCAAACAGTCCAGATTTATGGGGGATTCTGCAAACATGCGAACATCTGATATGTGGACGTAGTGCTAACGGTAAGTTATTGTCTGCTAATTAGCATACCTTTTATTTTATTGTCTATTTTAATGTTGCTGGATAATGAAATATCAAATATCTCAGATGTATTGAGAGTAATTTCTACAAACATGAACATCTGATATGTGGAAGTAACACAGATAGTAAGTCAGTGTCAGCCGATAGGATATATGGAAGTAACACAGATAGTAAGTCGGTGTCAGCCGATGGGAAATGTGGAAGTAACACAGATAGTAAGTCGGTGTCAGCCGATGGGATATGTGGAAGTAACACAGATAGTAAGTCGGTGTCAGCCGATGGGATATGTGGAAGTGTCACAGATAGTAAGTCGGTGTCAGCCGATGGAAGTAACACTGATAGTAAGTCGGTGTCAGCCGATGGGCATAAGTTTTATTTCATTGTCTACTGTCATGTTGTCCACTAATCCTCTAGCTCAGACGTAATGAAGCGAGACTTTCATTGATGGCTTGTCTTGTCTGCTGCACACTGAGTTGTCATTGTCCGAGTCAAAAGTCTCGGACCTTAGGGGCATTTTACTTCTGTGCTGGTAACTATTCCAAACACTGACTCGTAGGCGGGTGTCAACCACTAATCCTAAGAAAAATAAAAAATCTAAACACCCAATATAGCTACTCATATAGCTAAAGGTGATTCTTTTCATGTAGGCTTGGTCATGCACCAGATTGTTCCCCCAAATACAATGTAATTTACTATACAGTCTATCATGGCCTTAGATGTGTCACAACTGTTGACTTGGTAACTAAATTTCTTGTCATTTTTCCATGCATGTAGGGATAATTAAGAGTTAGCTAGTGTTTATTGAGGCAAGTAGTAGTTTTAGTGGAAATAATTATGGTGTACTGACTGTTTATCTGGTTGTCATCATGGTATAGCTATCAAGCGTATACTTTATTTGAAAATAACTGTTGCCATGCCTACAGAACTGGGTCACTTCTCAATTTTAGCTGAATCCTGGCAGCATTACAATAAAATTGGCCAAATGAACAGTCATTGCTTTGGGGAATGTTTTTTAGGACTTCTGCAGTTCTTGCCATCCCCATCCTTTGTAACTATACCTTAACCTGCTAACTGAACATTTACATGCAACAAGTACTAAACATGCACCTTTTCTGATTTGTAAAGAAAATTATTGATTGTAAAATAATTGCTGGTCCTTTTTGACCAACAACACCACAACAAATGATATAACCTTTTATCAGACAGGTACTTGAGATTTGTGCCAATAATTGAACATTAGCCATTCTCTTAAGATCTAAAGGTCTAAGTGATATGTTGATATTTAAAATCAATAGATGTACATTAAGGAAACTACTCAACTGGCATGATAAGTACCACAATCATACTTCCCCAGGGTTAGGATAAATTACTTTGTGTCACCAGATTGTATCCCAGTAGGTATTGATACAGATTTGTTTTAGATGAACAAGTAGGAACCACGGAGAACAAAATTTGTCATGTAAGGATGAATGTTCAGGGACTCTGGGTTCATACTTAGTAATGAAATTTGTACTTACAGAATAAAAATATTTCTTGGAAGTGCATCCCAGATTTTCAGCATCGTCAGGGGTGTACTAAATATTCTTTGCAGTATATTATTGGTTGTACAATGTAGAGTGTTCAAATTTCTATATTTTTGCAAGCACGGAATTTAACACAGTGGGCCGTGGCACACAAGAATGTTGAAGTTGGATGGTAATCAACCATGACAAGAATTGGTAGTCTGTGGACACAGGACTACTGTTATTTTTGAGCCCTGATATATAGCAAACTTTATGCTCACAGCAAAGCAAAACCAATAACAATGTACTTGGACAGGGCATAGCAACAGTAATCTAGGCTTAATAATTTGGTGACTGTGCTACGATACCGAAGTAATACAAACTGAATAAAGGTCACATAAACTCACTACAAGGCAGTCTTGGAGTTGTTATTCTCTCTGAGATCTACTGTGAGAGATAATTAATTCACCCTAAAGTCACAAGTACAATATTAAAGTCAGAATTTATAAGCATGTCTAAAGTTAGAGTTAGAACTCCCAGCCGCTAACTACAAAACTAATGATATTTTAACCATGTATGTATAGCCTGCAGTATATGCAGTGTTTAGTCTACTCACGTTTCAAAAGTTAATATTAATGTTAAGTCTCTGTTTTTGTCTTGCAGCCTTTATTCAAAACCAGTAGTTGCTTAGCTTAACAGTAGTGTTACACCCACAAGTAGTGTATCATATTCCTACTAGACATATATAGAATTAATAACAGTGAAATCAGTCTAAAGAAAAACCATATCTTGCCAAAAGTCCACTATGATGGACAAAGTAGAGTTACTTTAGTGTTAACTAGTTTGTAGTATTTGATGCTATCAATTTATTTGAAATAAATGTCTCGCAAATTTATCGTGTCATTAGTGTATTGTCAGAGATCACCACTACACTATAAAACTCAATATTTTGTCATTACACTATAAAACTCAATATTTTGCCATTTCACTATAAAACTCAATATTTTGCCATTACACTATAAAACTCAATATTTTGCCATTACACTATAAAACTCAATATTTTGCCATTACATGAAAAAACTCACCATTCACCAAGAACTAAAGTATGTTCACACCAGTCTCTGCAAATAAAAATGTTCTACAAATAAATATATTAAAATTACATCCCAGCAATTGTGTTATCACACTCTAAAACTATAGTATCCTGTCATTGCTAAGAAACTGTCGAAATTATTGTTTCTACAATAGGCTACAGAAATGAATATATCTTAAAATGGCACTCCACAAATCGCCATTACACTGTAGAATGTAATATCTTGCCTCTATGCTATCCTTACCTATTTCACTATTAAACTTTTAATACTTATCCTAGCCTTGGGCAGTATTGGCAAGTACCCAAATCTATTTTGTATGGTGTACAAAATGGCTTAGCTGTAAAGTTAACATGATTTCGATTGGTAGGAATACACACTATACTGATTAGTACCATTAAAAATGTAACCTTGCTGCAGGCATTCAATCGACATACAGGCTGACATGAGTAACACTATTATTTTTTTATTCTGAATAAAAAGAAAATTTGAATTTAGGAATTTTCAGTTATCACAGACCATGGTATGAATTTGAAGACCAATGTCTATGTTCACATAAAAATTACAACACTTATTTAGAAATTAGGACCTTTTTCATTTTTAGTCATGAAAAAAGGAAAAACGTTATTATGTGAAAATACATACAAAATGTACATCAACTTGAACTGATGTATAATTTCTACTGTTATTGTTAGATAAGTTAATTTTGACCTAGTTTTTCTGTAAATTAGTTCAAATACAGAAAAAAAAAAAACATTTTACTTGAGCAAAAATGAATATACTTGAAATGTTTCAGAACTATTACTTGGCTGACAAGAAAATACATTTTCAAACTGAATTTAGAGTATATATTCACATTTGTGAGTTTTCATTCATTTTGAATTCACTCCTGAGTTTTCACACTCTGTGGTTTCGTTCCCCAGTTTTCACACACTTTGTGAATGTTCACACTCATTGAGAGTGGAGTCTTGTCTTGACAATTGCAGCTAATCAGTGTGATACAGTAGTATCAGAATTAATGTTTACACAACAACAATACCATTTGTTGTCCTAGTGGCACAGCTTGTCACTGTCTCTTTTAATTGAATTCTATATACATCACAGACCTAGCTTATCAAAACACACTTTTCACTTTCAATTATCTCCAATTGTAACAACTAGAATTTTCAGCTTTTCAATTCAGTTTACCATTTGTTACATAAAAAATGAAGCTTTAACTTTCAGCTTCATGGAATCTCTGTAATTTAAACAGCACTTACAAAATTGTTAACACTGTGCCCTGTCTGTATATTATCTTGTAGCTTTTTTTCAACACCACCATAATCCTATGTACATTCAAATAATATACTCAGATATTCAACAGTCAAATTTTTTAATGGAAATAGGTCATATATTATGTAACGTTAACAATTTCGAATTTCACTAGGAGTATATGTAGATTTGATTAATTCCCCATACCCTCACAAATGTCCTGATTGAGTTAATTATAGTTACAAAGAATTTTGTTTGTATTGTTATGTAAATAAAGCTGCCAAAAATTTAACCCACCCCACCCCAAGTCTAGCTTTGTAACATACATTGAGGGTAGACAATCTGTTTGAACAAATGAAAATGCTACTACTAGTCTGTAGTGTTTGATCTCTAAATGTTACTACTTGCACTAGACTATAGTGTTTGGTCTTAGTAAGGGAAACATGCCAAGTAGCAACTAGTGTATTGTCTTCCTACACCTACTTGCATGTGTATTTAGACTTTAAACTGAATATTATACACACTTACAGTAAGTCTTCATGCACTTAAGTAGTTCAAAATAACTAGAATAAACTTTGCACAAAGATCAACAGCTTCTGGTCTCCATAAAAATGATCACTTTCCATTTGAAAAAACAGATAAGCTTTCTGTAATGTAATTGAGGTGGGAAAATATTCAGAGAATGCGTGGTGGGGGGCATTTGAGGGGGTTTGAGCTCCTCCCAGTACATTTACCATGATTCACTCAATGGAATTAATATTTGGATCACATTACAATCTCAATATATTGTTACTTTTGTATGGACCATTTACTTATTGTTAATGTGTGTGGGGGTGGAGGGGGAACTCATAGTTTGTGAGAATGTGTGGGGGTGGAGGGGGAACTCATAGTTTGTGAGAATGTGTGGGGGTGGAGGGGGAACTCAGTTTGTGAGAATGTGTAGGAGGAGGGATTCAAAAGATTTGGAAACAGAAGCTAAAAGTTTAATGGAAAATGAATTGAATGTATCAAGTGGCCATACAGTATCATTGCCTTTATTATTGGTTGTTTTCATTCTATACTTAATATCAGTCAAGAGACCTGTTGTGGTCACTGCCAATGGTCAAGCCAGCACCATTCTGGCCAAAACACAACAGTATTGTCTCACTAGATAGCTACATTGCATTAGAGGCTAGCTTCATAGAGAGAAATCCCTCCACCTACATATACTTGGAATGAGGCTGTTAGAGTTACATGTACAATGTATGTTTGTAACAGACTACTATTTTGTATTATTCTAATCTATCATTTTGATCATGAATAACAAATATATATACCTAAGGGTTTCTTGTTGAACATAATATTTGAGAATTTAGTCATTTAGACCACAGATAAAAGCTTGTAAATGTACATATTTAGAATTTTGTAAATTCTACTTCTTGGTTTGAATGGTATGGTGTGAGTAATTCACACATGTAATGAAAAGCATGTAAATGTATATATTTAGAATTTTGTAAATTCAACTTCTTGGTTGAAATGGTATGGTGTGAGTTACACGTGTAATGTTGTTCAGCTACTAGGTTGATGTACATATTATGGGATAGAACATTCACACACACACACATAGTGTAATTGCTGTTCAGCTGTTGGTTGTTACAGTGACGAAAACATTGCCTGATATCAGAAAGATTTAATAAGATTTGGTAGTCACAAGTCAAAACAGATATCCTAAGAAACGACACTCTTGTGTAAATCCACAGTAAAGTGCATGAATTACCTCATAAAATACATGATCTTTTGGATTTCTATTTTTTCTCTGTATGATTAACAGAAAGACTAGTAGCTTTATTTCTTTCAAGTCTAGGAGCCCTTGACACAAAATGTTTAACTACTAAATGTATGTGTACCAGTTTCACAATTTCACTGAAATTTTGACCTATGACCCCAGTCTGAAGTATTGGTTCTCACACTGTTTACTCAAGGCAGGTAGGGATACTTGAAAACAATACAGGTGTTGTTGAAGACGTTAAAAAGTCTTTTATTATGTCCAATTTTAAAGTTGTCAGTTTGTTACCAGAGAGATTTTCAACTTCAAAAGCAAAGTAGCATTCTAAAAGTTAAAACAAGAATGATGTAATTATGTTATCTGTAACACTCCGGATAAAATTTAACAAAGAACTTCGATATGTTGAAAATTGAATAAAGACAAACTTGATAACACAAGTATGTTTTTGAGGTCGTGACATCAAGGTCATGACCCCTAAATAGTTGTCTGGGACGGAGATACACCTGACTAAGGCCCTACAAGGAAGAGATAGAGAAAGAATGACATCACTGCTAACATTTCAACAACCAACCTTTGTCAGCTAAACCGGTTCATTGTCTTTCTCACAGTCACAGAGGAATGTCTCTATACATCTGTTTATCAACTTGACATTACAACTTTTTATTAAGTAATAAATTCACAGGACATGTGGACTGGTAAAGTGTTTCTTATCAGACACCTGTTTGACTACAAAGTATATGATTCACCACATATTATTTGGACTTGAGTTATTTAAGACTTCATAAAGTACACCTACTCTATCAGTATTGATAGTTACACTAAACAAATGTATACACATATATGTCTAATGTCAACAGACAAGTAATATTTACCTTTCCCAGTCTAGGCTCTGTTCCAAGATAAACTTCCTTAATATTATAAATAGTTTACATTTCAGTGAACCGTAGGAAGGTCTGTCCACTTTGCAAAATGTAATGGAGTGTATCATACGATTATTATCTGAAAAAGACATGATTCCATCACACACACGTCAAATAAATGAAAGGGTACAACATGAAGTTTGACCAATGAGATCATTTCTCCCCTTCCTTCTTCTTTATTGAGAAATCTAGAAAACATGTGAGTTCAGGACAAAGCACAAGTATAATTGTAATTTTGGCCTACAAGGTCATCTATCTACCCCTTGATCACTTCCCCCCACTCCCATATCTCCCCTGGACTATTCTCCTACCCTTTGACGATCTCTTCAATCCACTCCCCTATCTCCCCCAGACTATTCTCCTACCCTTTCATGATCACTTCCCCCCACTCCCATATCTCCCCTGGACTATTCTCCTACCCTTTGACGATCTCTTCAATCCACTCCCCTATCTCCCCCAGACTATTCTCCTACCCTTTCATGATCACTTCCCCCACTCCCATATCTCCCCTGGACTATTCTCCTACCCTTTGGCAATCACTTCCCCCCACTCCCCTATCTCCCCTGGACTATTCTCCTACCCTTTGACGATCACTTTCCCCCCCCACTCCCCTGTCTCCCCCGGACTATTCTCTCTCTCTATTTTCAGCTTCACATTACTCAACCCCGCCCTTTTAATTACACCTTTTTTTTCCAAATTTATTTCTTCTGCCAAGTTGGCGATTTGCCAGAGAATCATGTCTTAGTAGACAATTGGTTTATAGCCTGTATTGAAAAGATAGTTAGCACATCAAATTATTGGGATGTATCTTTGGCAACTGTGTCTTTCACTGAAAACTCAACATGAACTTAAACATAAAAGTCTGTGACTACAGTTAATGTGCTTGAAATTGTGATCAGAGCAATGTAAGGATTTCCTCAGTGCCATCCTTAGGGTTTTTCACGAAATAAGTTTAACGAACGTAGGGAAAGAATTTCCTTGTGGCATAGTAATTTTTTTAACCACATTTTTACATAGAGTGGACAACAGTAAACACAGTGTACAAATGGAAAATGTGATCACTTTCGTGTATGAATCGCAAATTAGTCGCCAAGCAACCTATTTGCATTTTGATGTATGTACATGTTTGTGGAAACCAGTGAGTAGAAATTTTACTTTCTCACAAGAATATCAACAAAAATCATGTTACTTTGCAAACAAGATGTTAAAGTTTTGTTTTTTTATGGAAGACACTTCCCATTCAGCTAGTGTTGGTGTACTTGGAGTCTATGGAGTATTGTAAGCTATGTAAGCAAACTAGTAAACTAACAATTCTATACAATTTGTACTACCACTAACTACAAAAGAAGTCTAGTCCTGAAAGACATCTACCAGCTCAATAAAGTCACTGAATCAAACGCTTCATTTCATTTGCATATTTAACCAAACTTCTCGCTACATTACTTTTAAGAGCATGTGTTTGTGCAGTTTCCGGTTGTTGTCAGCTAGTACCGCGTCCAACAGAGACAAGACGCCCAATGTATCAGTTGAGAGTTTCCGTTGCTGTCAGTCGGAACAAAGATATATGCAGTACATGTACAGCTGTGAATAAAATAGCGGACGCAAAGTCAAAGGTCGCTGGCATTATCATTAAGAAGGTTATGCTCCATGAATGCAGGACATTGAGAAGACGTCAGCGTGTACATACATTTTATTTTTGTTCCTTTCTTGTCAGAGGATGTTTTATCATTTTAATTGAGTATCCATGTAATACATAGTAGTGTAATGCACTGTATATTATACCTCCATTACTGTAGTTCATAGATCACACTGGTTTTTGTGTATACTACTTACATCTACTCTAACTGAGAACCATAGATGGCATTGTGGTCTTCTCTCAATAAATGCAAAAGATAGTGTCTCAGGGGACAGCATATGGTTTCTATACAAACTACACATTGCTGTACAAACCTAGAGTCTTGGTGAATACAGTAAACGCTATCGTCCAACTTGTCCAGTCAAGGCTCAAACCTTGGATTCAAATTTAACTTCTTTGCATAATAATCAGATATAGCTAAGAGAACTATTTCAACTAGTTTTCTATTGATTTCCCATTGGGTTACCATCTTATGAAGTTGGTATGCATTTTATCTTTAATATTTTTTTGTAAAGTTGGTAGTCTAGATACATTTTGTACAAATGTTTAGTAGTCTTTGTATCCTGGACTACTGCTAATTTGGTAGTCTAAATACAATGTTTAGTAGCCTATGTGTTCTGGACTACTGCTAATTTGGTAGTCTAGATACAATGTTTAGTAGTCTATGTGTTCTGGACTACTGCTAATTTGGTAGTCTAGATACAATGTTTAGTAGTCTATGTGTTCTGGACTACTGCTAATTTGGTAGTCTAAATACAATGTTTAGTAGCCTATGTGCTCTGGACTACTGCTAATTTGGTAGTCTAGATACAATGTTTAGTAGTCTATGTGTCCTGGACTACTGCTAATTTGGTAGTCTAGATACAATGTTTAGTAGTCTATGTGTCCTGGACTACTGCTAATTTGGTAGTCTAGATACAACGTTTAGTAGTCTATGTGTCCTGGACTACTGCTAATTTGGTAGTCTAGATACAATGTTTAGTAGTCTATGTGTCCTGTACTACTGCTAATTTGGTAGTCTAGATACAATGTTTAGTAGTCTATGTGTCCTGTACTACTGCTAATTTGGTAGTGTAGATACAATGTTTAGTAGTCTATGTGCTCTGGACTGGACTACTGCTAATTTGGTAGTCTAGATACAATGTTTAGTAGTCTATGTGTCCTGGACTACTGCTAATTTGGTAGTCTAGATACAATGTTTAGTAGTCTATGTGTCCTGGACTACTGCTAATTTGGTAGTCTAGATACAACGTTTAGTAGTCTATGTGTCCTGTACTACTGCTAATTTGGTAGTCTAAAAATAATGTTTAGTAGTCTATGTGTCCTGTACTACTGCTAATTTGGTAGTCTAGATACAGTGTTTAGTAGTCTATGTGTCCTGTACTACTGCTAATTTGGTAGTCTAGATACAATGTTTAGTAGTCTATGTGTCCTGTACTACTGCTAATTTGGTAGTGTAGATACAATGTTTAGTAGTCTATGTGCTCTGGACTGGACTACTGCTA
The DNA here is from genome assembly GCF_964340395.1 of Glandiceps talaboti. NCBI lineage: Eukaryota > Metazoa > Hemichordata > Enteropneusta > Spengelidae > Glandiceps > Glandiceps talaboti. Next base: position 23,481,211 of record NC_135565.1, on the reverse strand, counting down.
ATTTGGTAGTCTAGATACAATGTTTAATAGTCTATGTGTCCTGGACTACTGCTAATTTGGTAGTCTAGATACAATGTTTAGTAGTCTATGTGCTCTGGACTGGACTACTGCTAATTTGGTAGTCTAGATACAAATGTTTAGTAGTCTTTGTATCCTGGACTACTGCTAATTTGGTAGTCTAGATACAATGTTCAGTAGCCTATGTGCTCTGGACTGGACTACTGCTAATTTGGTAGTCTAGATACAATGTTTAGTAGTCTATGTGTTCTGGACTACTGCTAATTTGGTAGTCTAGATACAATGTTTAGTAGTCTATGTGCACTGGACTACTGCTAATTTGGTAGTCTAGATACAATGTTTAGTAGTCTATGTGCACTGAACTACTGCTAATTTGGTAGTCTAGATACAATGTTTAGTAGTCTATGTGTTCTGGACTACTGCTAATTTGGTAGTCTAGATACAATGTTTAGTAGTCTATGTGTTCTGGACTACTGCTAATTTGGTAGTCTAGATACAATGTTTAGTAGTCTATGTGTCCTGAACTACTGCTAATTTGGTAGTCTAGATACAATGTTTAGTAGTCTATGTGTTCTGGACTACTGCTAATTTGGTAGTCTAGATACAATGTTTAGTAGTCTATGTGTTCTGAACTACTGCTAATTTGGTAGTCTAGATACAATGTTTAGTAGTCTATGTGTCCTGGACTACTGCTAATTTGGTAGTCTAGATACAATGTTTAGTAGTCTATGTGTCCTGAACTACTGCTAATTTGGTAGTCTAGATACAATGTTTAGTAGTCTATGTGTCCTGGACTACTGCTAATTTGGTAGTGTAGATACAATGTTCAGTAGCCTATGTGCTCTGGACTGGACTACTGCTAATTTGGTAGTCTAGATACAATGTTTAGTAGTCTATGTGTTCTGGACTACTGCTAATTTGGTAGTCTAGATACAATGTTTAGTAGTCTATGTGTCCTGAACTACTGCTAATTTGGTAGTCTAGATACAATGTTTAGTAGTCTATGTGTTCTGGACTACTGCTAATTTGGTAGTCTAGATACAATGTTTAGTAGTCTATGTGTTCTGAACTACTGCTAATTTGGTAGTCTAGATACAATGTTTAGTAGTCTATGTGTCCTGGACTACTGCTAATTTGGTAGTCTAGATACAATGTTTAGTAGTCTATGTGTCCTGAACTACTGCTAATTTGGTAGTCTAGATACAATGTTTAGTAGTCTATGTGTCCTGGACTACTGCTAATTTGGTAGTCTAGATACAATGTTTAGTAGTCTATGTGTCCTGAACTACTGCTAATTTGGTAGTCTAGATACAATGTTTAGTAGTCTATGTGTCCTGAACTACTGCTAATTTGGTAGTCTAGATACAATGTTTAGTAGTCTATGTGTCCTGAACTACTGCTAATTTGGTAGTCTAGATACAATGTTTAGTAGTCTATGTGTCCTGGACTACTGCTAATTTGGTAGTCTAGATACAATGTTTAGTAGTCTATGTGTCCTGGACTACTGCTAATTTGGTAGTCTAGATACAATGTTTAGTAGTCTATGTGTCCTGGACTACTGCTAATTTGGTAGTCTAGATACAATGTTTAGTAGTCTATGTGTCCTGGACTACTGCTAATTTGGTAGTCTAGATACAATGTTTAGTAGTCTATGTGTCCTGGACTACTGCTAATTTGGTAGTCTAGATACAATGTTCAGTAGCCTATGTGCTCTGGACTGGACTACTGCTAATTTGGTAGTCTAGATACAATGTTTAGTAGTCTATGTGTCCTGGACTACTGCTAATTTGGTAGTCTAGATACAATGTTTAGTAGTCTATGTACCATGGACTACTGCTAATTTGGTAGTCTAGATACAATGTTTAGTAATAATACCTAGTCCTGAAAACATATAGGAACATTTTACACTTTCCACTTAGAAATAAAAAATGATAGTCACTACTTTACCTTAACTTCTAACTTCCTTAAAAACTTTTTATGCAGAAATATAAAGTTTAGAAAAGTTGGGAAACTTTTCGTACAGAAATTAGAAGATAAATTAGGGTTTACTGTGGAGGGGAGGGCTATTTAGATGATGCATAGTATGCAATAAACTTACACCAAGTTTTATCAGAGAAGCAAATGGAGATATTTTGAAGTTACAAAAGACGAAAAGTTGCAATATGTAGAATAAAGTATCATTGTTCATGTAGGCACTCAACAGTTGAAATTTAGCACAGCTACACAATTGAGATTTCTAAAATCCATCAAAGTAAACAAAACAACAAATAAACACACCAAATCACAAATGTAAACATGTTTAGATAGAATGGGTACCATATGATGCACTGTGTAAAATAGACAGACATGTTACACAAAAAACAATATATGTACCGTACCTACAGTGTGTATTGATATAAGGTTTTACAAGACAATGTATTGAGACAGGTGTGTTGACAGTCAGTATTTACAGTGTGTTTGTATAACAGTAGCAAGAAATAACACATGTAGAATATCAAAAACAGAAATAATGAATTTGAACTGTCTTAAGAAATAAAAGTTGAAGTAAAATACTCAGATATGGACACAAAAATTTGAACTTTTTAGGATTCAATGTGATAATTGAGTACTTCCAAATTAAACAAATCTAGAATTTAAACTAAATATCCAGATTACATAGAAGTTTATTCAACTGTTTTTAATTGGATGGGATGGGTGGTCTTTTTTGTCCTTATTATTTATATAACTCAGGTAGTCTTAATTCATTTGAATGTCTACACTACTGGCTAGGAAAACCAGCAATTTAACAGATCAAAACTTAGCATTTAAAGTAATATTCTGTTGTATGGATCAAGGTATTGGTATAAGTTCTCATATGGGGTATATCAAGGTATTGGTATAAGTCCTCATATGGGGTATATCAAGGTATTGGTATAAGTCCTCATATGGGGTATATCAAGGTATTGGTATAAGTCCTCATATGGGGTATATCAAGGTATTGGTATAAGTCCTCATATGGGGTATATCAAGGTATTGGTATAAGTTCTCATATGGGGTATATCAAGGTATTGGTAAAAGTCCTCATATGGGGTATATCAAGGTATTGGTATAAGTCCTCATATGGGGTATATCAAGGTATTGGTATAAGTCCTCATATGGGGTATATCAAGGTATTGGTGTAAGTTTTGGGGTTTTACTGTACAGGTCATTGACAAGTATTTCCAGCACCTGTATGTATTCATACATACATCTGGCTTGCGGCCTTTCCTTGTATTTTCAAGTTCGTGTCCGAAACAATAGCTGCATGTTGTTGCTCGGCAGTGTAGCATTACAACTTCAATTCAAACGCAGAGTTTCCAGTACCTCTGTATGATTGCTAAACTAGCACGCTACATTGTATCAACAAACTACCATGCCGCACACATACAAAAGAACGCCTTGTTACCGTAGATACCACTATCTGATTTCTGTTTGCCCAAGATACAAATTTGCTGCAGGACTACTTCTAACATATCAGACAATCACCTCAAATCACCTCTAAGTTACTTGGATATTTTCCAAAAGTCTAATTAAATTTTGCAAATTATACCCCAGACAGAAATATAGCATATGTTTTTGTAAGCCAAAGGCAGAGACTGTGATATGTAAACATTGTCTGCAATTCATGCATTCTTGATACACACAGGTTAACTTCTGAAGTACTACTACTAGTAGTTCTTATAAGAAGGTAGCACAGATTGAAATTCTCAGTTCCCTTGCTGACATTTCATTATGGAATCATTATGGTGATGCCAAATTAGGTTGCTAGGCAACTTGTCTACTGAATTTTGACACATAACTGATGGAAAGCCAGCTTACATAAAATTATTTGAATATTGGGTTCCTTGTTTCAACTTTACATTACCCACAGTTAGCTTGAAAAATTGTTTGAATTTTTGTAAATAATTTGGCTTTGCTAGCCATTTTGATTTATCTATAATTCTAGTAGTTATTGAATAATTCATTCACTGATCTCTTCTAATTGGTTCAAATGTTGGTTACAAATAGTTTACCTGTTGTTATGTTAGTCTGATGGTATATCGTGTCAAAGGTCAAAGTGAACACAGAATGCAAAGAGACCAGTACATTGACAAGATTGGAGAAATGAGATTGGGGAAAATGTACAACTATGGATGGATACATGTGATTTGTCTGAAAGTCTAACCTTTGACCCTGCACCATTGTAAAATTTTATGGGAAAGAATTTTGGAGTGTGTTTTCAGGGTTTAGTTTTCAACAGGTGTGTTAGCATTGAGGCATAGTATTGTAGAAGTGTTAGACTTTGTAGGAATATCACTGCCAGAACCAAGTGGCATCTTGAATCGCCATCCAGGGTCGTTGTAGAAATGTCACAGCCAGAACCAAGTGGAACACAAGCATCTTGAGTCTCCATCTAGGGTAGCATAACTAATAACAGTTCCAGAAAGAGTGGAATGGTTACAGTTAGCAGAAAGTCCTTTTTAGTCAGGATCACTGTACAGTGCTGTAACAGTCAGCTTAAGTCACCTTTCATCACTGTACAGTGCTGAAAGTCAACTTAAATCAACTGTAGCGGTCAATAATGAGGTGACATTTTAGGTGCTGCATGAAAAAACAGCATTTGGAGGTCTTAGAGAACTTTTTTGTCAAGTTCAATTTAATTTGAACCATTAAAAAGCATGTTCATTGTAAAAGTCCCTCACTTAGTACCTTTTGCTACTGGAAAACCCCTAACCAGTGATAGTAGAGGTAGATGTATAAGTCCCTCACTTTGAAGAAAGCTTTAACAACTTCATTTGCACAAAGATTTTGTCAAGCCATTCTGACTTACCATAATTTCTCACTAACTTTTCCCAAGGTACTTCAAAGGATATTATAAAATGATAATAATCTTTATTCATCCAACTAAATTCAGAAATTTGTTAAATGGTTGCCATAAGAGCAGCATGTGCCCTAGTGTCGAAGGAGCAGGAGGAAACCACAGTACCCAGGAAAACATGCATTGTTCGACAGGGTCAAACTGAGCATCACCCTTCTTACATATAGCCCTGGTTAAATTTTAATTAAACCTAGCTGACGCTTGGCAGGTTCAAACCCAGGCTGCACAAGAAAGAGGCATAAGAGCCAACCGCTTGGCCACCGACAACCCAAATGTATCAACAAGTTTTGTTCTCATAGAATCCATTGTCTTGTCAATCTTGGATTGAAAGAAAGTCAACAATTTCAACAAGTTGGTATTATATATTGAAAAGTTTTAAAATCTTTACCCCCATCAAGGATTTATGCCAGAGTCTGTATGGTTCATGGAACAACAAAACTAATGACCCCATTAAAGCGAACTGAATCAGAGATAGAAATGATAAAACTCTGTAAATACATTTGTTGGTAGTGTATATCATTAAATAATGTAAGGTTACTTTATAATGTAAGTATAAACAATAGTTTAATTACTTAAACAGAGCCAACATTAACTCAAACATAAAATGTCTAGCAAACTGTAACACTATCTTTTTGTCTGCTAGTCAGTATAGACCCCTTGTCCAATGGTCAAGTAACAAATAAAAACAAACATACATTACAGATTAACAGTTGTGTTGATGGAGATAGCAGTGGAGTTGAACCAAGGGTCTCCACTGTGGTGCCAGTCGTGTTGATATTAGATTCCTATATAGAAGTACATTCTATAAGATATACCGGCTACTTTGATGTAGTTATGGGTAAATATAATGCTGATAGATTTTATCTATCGTGACCTACAAGTTACAAACTAATTTGTATTCTTAGAGGAGTGTGTGTGATCTTTTCAAAGTTGCCTTGATTGAAAAGTGTGTGTGTGTGTGTGTGGGGGGGGGGGGGGGGGGGGCAACTGCAGACAAATCTGTGATTAAAGGCCAGGGTTTTAATCCCAGGTTCTCATTTTAGTTTTAATTTATGCAGGAACCATAAGGATTACATTGGGGCACTCATTTGTTCAGGACCAATTTTTATGATAGCTCCTACCAGACAAGTGTTTTTCACACCAAAATTTTAATCAGCACTGGGCCTAACATACTATGCTTACATGTCATTATAAGCTGAGATATACATGTAGCTGAAAACCCCCAGTTTACATGTCATTATAAGCTCAGCTGAAAACCCCAGCTGTTAGCATATCACATAGGGTAAAGTCCTTCACATAGCAACCTCTATCCTAGCAGGTACCGTTCAATACAGCTAGGTTGACTAAGTTACAATCATAGTTCAAATCTTGACCAAGGACTTGGGAAACTAATGACAGCAACACATCTTAAACTTGCAGATTCCAAGCTGGCCACACTATTGAATCATATGTACTACTATATACCTCTGGGTAAACCAAACCAAGCTGGCCACACTATTAAATCATGTACACTACTATATACCTCTGGGTAGACCAAACCAAGCTGGCCACACCATTAAATCATGTACACTACTATATACCTCTGGGTAAACCAAACCAGTGTGTCCTCTATTCTTTTGTTGTGGGTCAAAGTGATAAAATTGGGAGTCATATGTTATGTAATATTATTCCCTCTGGATTCTGGAATCAGTTTCTATGTGTTGGTTTTCTTTGAAGTAATTTGTTATTGATTTTGTTTTGTTATTTTACCTGAAATTATTACAGTGGCAATTATGTGGTTTCATAAAATCTATTGTTTGGTTAATACCCATTGGATAAACCCATCATTATGGAGAATCGATTTGTAGTATTTAATGGTTCAGTAGGCAAGACGTATCATATTAACAGGTTAGTGTTATGACATAGACTAATGCAATGTTTCTCTTAGCCCTCCATTAATTCTTCTGTATATTTTGTCATCCATCAAGGTAAGCAACATGTAAACCAACCATCCATCCATCCATCTGTCCATCTATTCATTTATTGATCAATTATTCCATCCATTCACCCCTTTATTTATTCATAAACATATTCAGCCATCCCTCCATAATAATGTAGTCACCCATCCATCCACCTACCCATTCATTCATTCATTCATCCATCCATCCCATTATCTTTCCCTCCTTCCATCCATCCATCCATCCCATTATCTTTCCCTCCCTTCATCCATCGATCGATCCAGTCCCTCCATAAATTCCATCAATTTACATGTCAGTGTACCTTAGAATCTGTCTGTCAGTCAGTCTCAGTCTGTCAGTCAGTCAGTCAGATGCAGATATTGGGTTAGTTCTATCAGTCTAACTTTGAGACTCACTGTAAACGTGACGCTGTACACATGACACACTGTAAACGTGACGCTCTGTACACATGACACACTGAAAATGTGACACGTTGAAAACCAAATGACACTGAAAATGTGACACGTTGAAAACCTAATGACACTGTAAATGTGTACAGTAGGTATCCTTGATACGATAATCTTTGTTTTGAAGACACAAAACTGGTCCCATATGACTACACTAAATACTAAAATAGGACACTTTAGTCTTTACACTCACTAGATGTACATCGAATAAAATGACAGTGTGACAGCTGTACTCATTGAAAAACTTTATGAGTGGCCTCCACTATGAGGAAAATAATGGTTTCATATAAAATAACAAATGTTAATGTTCAACAATATTACCATCATAAACTTTTGATCTTTGCGCCAGTCATTCAAATCATGTAAAATATTCCTAAGGTCAACGCATCCCGTGAGCTTCTTAAATGTTTAAGATGTACATTTCATGTATGGTAGGTTCTTCCATACATACATGTACATTACAATGTAAGGTCAATATACATCCTATGGTAGGTTCTTCCATACAAACATGTACATTACAATGTAAGGTCAATATACATCCTATGGTAGGTTCTTCCATACATACATGTACATTACAATGTAAGGTCAATATACATCCTATGGTAGGTTCTTCCATACATACATGTACATTGCAATGTAAGGTCAATATACATCCTATGGTAGGTTCTTCCATACATACATGTACATTACAATGTAAGGTCAATATACATCCTATGGTAGGTTCTTCCATACATACATGTACGTTGCAATGTAAGGTCAATATACATCCTATGGTAGGTTCTTCCATACATACATGTACATTACAATGTAAGGTCAATATACATCCTATGGTAGGTTCTTCCATACATACATGTACGTTGCAATGTAAGGTCAATATACATCCTATGGTAGGTTCTTCCATACATACATGTACATTGCAATGTAAGGTCAATATACATCCTATGGTAGGTTCTTCCATACATACATGTACATTGCAATGTAAGGTCAATATACATCCTATGTATTTCAAAATGTGCTTTCATAACAACTAATATGCGTAATAGATTTTTGCCAAGTCACAGTAGCGATTGGGTCTTCAAAAAGTTTAAAAAACGGTAGGATGGCAATTTTCAGAAAGTTTTAACGAGGTGATTGGTTGATGGTTTATCTGGTCATAACTGGAAACACATATAAATGTAATTGAATATTGGGCTTGTCTGTGTTCCTGTCAGCCAAACTATGTTTGTAATTGACAGCTGTCAACCAAGTAACAGGAATCAACTAGGTGTATATATGATCTTCATTTTGAAGTACTTCCACCCACCCATGCACCTCCTAAAACACCCCCACCCCCTCCAATTATGTGACACCTTGGATTTGCTTGCCCAGTCATCTGTTGGATTTTGTGTCTTGTTTGCACTTTCTCCTTGCCTTGTTGACAATGTAGGCAGCACATTTGGTTGGCCTAGAATAACAACTATTGTAGGTAAAGGTACAAAAAAACAACATTTCTAAACATCTGGAAAGAATTTTCTATTTTGTTGGATATTGAAAATGAACATCTGTAGAACACCTAATTGTACCAATATTAAGGTCAAGGTAAACACTGGCCCCTTGGGATGAGGACATTGCCCGACAAAGTCAGTTATACCTTCTACTTGAAACTTAATAAGTTGATATTTCAAGTTGTGTAAGGTGTCTTTGTAATATAGGTGTTGATATAACATAGCAGTGAAGGTTGGTGAACTCTAAGTAGAATAGACAACAATTGCAGACCAGGTGTGAATGTACGTACATAGTGTTTGATACCGTTTACACTATAGACATACTGTGGGTCAACTTTAAAGTTTGTGTACGACCGATCGTTGACTGCCGGTGTAATAATACAGGTTCGTGTATTGTGTTGTGGCTTTCACTGCCAACAACAAACATATCAATGAAATAATAGTTACTTCAGAAAGAAGTTGAAAATACAGGATGAAAATGTTCTGATAATCAGAATTTATCTGACGTGATGTAGATGATTATGAGGTCAATGTAATAACAGGATTCTGATGTGAAAATGATTGTTTAGAAAACAACAACAGTGCATTGACATACATATATATGTACAAACCTTTCTGTAGGAAATCACATGATACAAAATTTCTGTTTACGCTGTTCTAAATAATGAAACTTCTTGTTATATGTTGTTAGGGAACAATAGCACATGAACAATATTGTTGTAGAAAATTGCCTGCTACAAAACTTTCTGTTTTCGTTGTTCTAAAATAACATAAACTTCCTGTTCAAAGTGTAAGAAATGATAAAGCAGTGACTGTACACATAAGAATTACTGTAGAAAATCACCTGCTACAAACTTTCTGTTTTTGCTATTCAGACATAAGATAAGGTTTAGTGAACGATAGTATATTGACATGTGATACATATACATATACCGGTATATAAACAGAATACATAGCAGTAGAAAAGTGTGTAACAAGAAATTCTGATTTTAAGTTTTCTCTGCCGTTATAAAAACAGCTATGAAGACTTGGTTATTACAGTCAACAATTATAATATGAAGGTGTAAACAAAGTGTAAAGGTAACTGCACAGAAGTGTCAAGTTCTAATTTATTCAAATGAACTTACTGAAGTCTTTCATTGATGTGTACATGTAACATTGAGATGTGTTTGTTCCACATTACAGTGTGGTTTAATGAAAGACAATATTTGCTAGGCTTTGTCGGCTTTTAGTGTTAGCAGTCTTTAAGAAACCTGAAATGTAAAATAAGAATTCCATACATAGTGTAAACAAAATGTGTTTACTAGAACTTGGAGCTGGACTAGATTTTATTACTTGCCTTCTACTTGTGTATGGTCTGGATGGAAATCTTCCCATGCATTCTTATACCCAGTGCAGACCATGAGAAGGTTTTAGAATGGGTTCAATCAATTCTTATACCCAGTGCAGACCATGGGAAGGTTTTAGAATGGGTTCAATCAATTCTTATACCCAGTGCATACCATGAGAAGGTTTTAGAATGGGTTCAATCAATTCTTATACCCAGTGCATACCATGAGAAGGTTTTAGAATGGGTTCAATCAATTCTTATACCCAGTGCAGATCATGGGAAGGTTTTAGAATGGGTTCAATCAATTCTTATACCCAGTGCATACCATGAGAAGGTTTTAGAATGGGTTCAATCAATTCTTATACCCAGTGCAGATCATGGGAAGGTTTTAGAATGGGTTCAATCAATTCTTATACCCAGTGCAGACCATGAGAAGGTTTTAGAATGGGTTCAATCAATTCTTATACCCAGTGCAGACCATGAGAAGGTTTTAGAATGGGTTCAATCAATTCTTATACCCAGTGCATACCATGAGAAGCTTTTAGAATGGGTTCAATCAATTCTTATACCCAGTGCAGACCATGAGAAGGTTTTAGAATGGGTTCAATCAATTCTTATACCCAGTGCATACCATGAGAAGGTTTTAGAATGGGTTCAATCAATTCTTATACCCAGTGCAGACCATGAGAAGCTTTTAGAATGGGTTCAATCAATTCTTATACCCAGTGCATACCATGAGAAGCTTTTAGAATGGGTTCAATCAATTCTTATACCCAGTGCAGACCATGAGAAGCTTTTAGAATGGGTTCAATCAATTCTTATACCCAGTGCATACCATGAGAAGGTTTTAGAATGGGTTCAATCAATTCTTATACCCAGTGCAGACCATGAGAAGGTTTTAGAATGGGTTCAATCAATTCTTATACCCAGTGCAGACCATGAGAAGGTTTTAGAATGGGTTCAATCAATTCTTATACCCAGTGCATACCATGAGAAGGTTTTAGAATGGGTTCAATCAATTCTTATACCCAGTGCATACCATGAGAAGGTTTTAGAATGGGTTCAATCAAACCTGGCACAAACATTAGTAATATACTGACCATGAAGAAGTTTTAGTTTTTTGTTTCCGTAGCACCTCATAGCAGTTTGTTGGGTATTCTACTACACATTTTTACCCTAAACTTGGCCAAGGGGAGGTTGTTTGGTGTTACTATATGCCAGTTATTTACACATTTTTCTAATATCCACTGAAACCTATTTCAAACCTGACACAAAGGTGATAACGTATGTCACCCAAATCTCTTGATTATAGTATTTTTCAAATCATAGAATTTGGATAAATAAACATTCAATAAATTTTGAAGTGGTTTATGATTTTCTTAAAATGATTGCCAGTAATTTCTTTAAAAGCCAATGATTTACTTTCATTTTATTAGTAGAATGGATTACATGTAATTCATTATTTTGTTGTGTCAGACCAACTTTTTTTTATACCCACAAAAGACAATTGTTTTTTATACCTAAATTTTAATCATTATTGGCCCTTGCACTTTGAAATAATCTCCTGTCTCACTTGCCCCTTTAAATCTGAAACCGATCAGGATGGCCTAGGGTCTTCTACAACACCAGTACATGTTCTCATAACTCAGTGGTTTTGAAATAATTGATTTTTAAACCACAAAATAAAGTCTGAGTAATTGTTCCATTGCTTTAATAAAGACAGGAAGTAGTCATTAAAATGAAATAAATGTCACATTTGCTGCCAAAAAAAAAAAACAAGAAAAAACCCCTGCATTGGTCTATAATAGGGTAGTTTATACGAAGTGTCTAGTCACAATGATTTAGTAGATGTGGTGAGAAAAAAACAAAAGAGAACAAAAGAGAAGTACTATCCATTTATAAAGTAAGAGTATTTTATCAGACTCAGAGGAATATTTATATTGCCTGTGTGTGGACAGTGTCAGTAACTAACTGGTATACTAATAACATACAATATATTATAATCTGAGATACAATGTAACAGTAACAGTGACTGCTTACATCCTGTTAGATAATAAAAGACAAAAAACTTGAACAAAACTTTTGTTTATTAAACTTGTGTGATGCTAAACTATTGAAATGTTTCCATTGTATGTTGTTATATATTTATGACATGCAAATTCTTGAAACATATGTTATTTCGAATCATAGATTTAAGACATTGTTGTTGAACTTTTGCTAACATTATACTTTGAGATAAAGGTCCTTGCAGGATTTGTGAATGAATGAATGAACGAATGAACGAACAAACATTTTACATTTTAGGACAGACTTCTTTTAATAGTTGGCCAATTGACATGTATAATTTGTATTATGCCAATAGTAGAAAGACAAGGATTCAGTGGATTGATGAGGTGTAAACAAACAAACAAACAAACAAAACCACAGACAGGCAATCAATCATGTACAATGAACAGTGATACATAGTGAACCATACAGTAGTAAAATACTTTATTATAGTAAAAGTGTTATATTCAACACCATGTATTGTATGGCATGGAGACCACAAGGAGATGAGAGCAAGGTGATCGGTGAATGACAGCCTTTATAACTGGGTTGAACAGCTAGTGAACAGCTGCCTTTATCCCAATGTGATTGGTAAACAGCAACATGAACAGTGAACAGCAGCCTTCATGGAAAAACACTATCCGTTATACGGCAGTCTTCATGGAAAACTCAATTGGTGAACGACAGCCTTCAATCCCGTATTACTGACTTCACCGGTGAACGACAGCCTTCAATATGAAATGATTGATGAAGAGCAACTTTTACGGCAATGTGATCAGTGAACAACAGCCTTCATGGACTAACCATGAAGGATTCACTTTTAATTAAGTTGTCACCACACTTATCTTAGGGAGTGGAGTTAGCCTGTCGTGTCAAAGAATAGAAAGTTTAGTACTATAGGTTCTTATCCTGTAACCCTTTAACTTAGTGAAATATACTGTCATTCCACAGACCACGTGTAAAAGACCGACCTTTCAGAACATCTCCCAGTACTTGTCAATATAAATGTACTTAAACTGTTCCATTATATCAATTGTGAAATACCAAATATTTTGTAACACTGATGTGTACACAAGGTTAGAACAAGAAATGTGTTGTCTTTCTACACACCATGTGGAAAACACTTCTCAGCGCTGAGTTTCCAAATACACATCTTATAAATTGTATACTCTTATATCAGCTTTGATATTTGAAATACCCAGTATATTTTAACTCTAATATAGATTAATATTATATCAGACAAGTTTAGAATTTCTTCCAAGTCACATACACTTGGAATATGTAACATCATTCTGCAGATCACATGGAAGAATTGCTGTGTACGGTATTATAAGTGTGTCATATGCATCAATTACTATTATTGTCAAATAAATGTTTTGCCCTACTAAGGGTGTGGTTAATACATGTTGTTATTTTCAGACATGGTGTTACAAAATTTTTCAATTTCCCTACAGCCCCATATTCTTGAACTGAAAACAGAATTTTTCTATTGGAAGTACATGTATGTGTGTTATTAAAATACTGTTTGTAAATCTACCATCCTTGAAACCATGCATAATCAGTGGTAGCCTGAGTGGACTACCAGCTGTAAATGATGGCCCTATGACAAGAATTAGTAGTCTTTGGACACAGGACTACTGTTAATTTCAAGCCCTGGGTTGTTATCAGTATAATTGCACTGTAGTGAAAATACCACTAGTATACATGTATAACAGTGCAAAGAATCACTGAGATAGTATGTAATAATTATATGTTGTTGTTTTTATATATTTCAGGTATTTTAACATTAACATCAAGTCCACTGAGTAACAACTCTTCAGCTAGAAGTAGTAGTACAGGTAGTGACTACAGTAACAGAAGTAAAGGCTTGGGTCGTAAATGTGAAATTAAAACCAATGGTAGTCTAGATGTCGCCAAACATCTTGAACAGAATTTACTGGCAACATGTGTGGGAAGTATTGCTGAATTAGGTATGTAGATACAATAAAAGTATCACAGGAGTATTTTAGATATTGGATGATAGTGTTTGGACAAAGGGTTTTTGAATTTTGCTAAGTAAATAAAGTTCAAGAATTACTTCTGACTGCACTAGCTAACATAGGGCTAGTTCAGTGCAAATACTACCAGCCTAATAACCAGGCGGGCTCTCACAATTAACTCACCAGTATGTGTTAGCAACTGGAAGAGTTAATACCTGTACTAGTCTTAGGTTAACATCAGACTAGCTCAGTGCTAACACTAGGCTGGAACTAGCACCTCACCAGTATGTGTTAGCAAGAGTTAATATCTGTACTAGTCCTATGTTAACATCAGACTAGCTCAGTGCTAACAGTAACACTAGGCTGACACTAACACCTCACCAGTATATATTAGCAACTGGAAGGGTTAACGTCTATTGCACAAAATCTATGTTCACACCAAGTTAGCATCGGTCTAGCTGAGTGTTAACACTGGACTGGCTATATCACCTTGTGAATTAGTGACTGGAAGGGTTAATGCCTGCACAAACCCTATGTTAACACCAGACAATATTGCTATGTATGATATATTTTGAAACTAATGGCAGTGTTTATACACACTTAAAATGGTTGTTATGGTTTTCATCTGGATCATGTCCTACAGTATCGTTAATTTGAGGTTCAAAGTTATGTCAGACCTTCTCATTAATATGATTTAAGTGTATGATGTCATTTATCAATTTATATGATGTCATTTATCAATTTATATGATGTAGCCGTCCATAATGATTGCTCCAATGGTTAAACATATAGTCAGCATTCTTGTTAAGAATAGTGAGCAGGTAAAAACTCTACCAGAGTTCCTGTGTCATAGTTCACCAGGGTTCTCTACCTGTGTGTTATGTTAAAGCCAGTAGGTAAACTCTACCAGAGTTCCTGTGTCATAGTTCACCAGGGTTCTCTACCTGTGTGTTTGTTAAAGCCAGTAGGTAAAAACTCGACCAGAGTTCCTGAGTTATAGTTCACCAGGGTTCTCTACCTGTGTGTTATGTTAAAGCCAGTAGGTAAATTCTACCAGAGTTCCTGTGTCATAGTTCACCAGGTTTCTCTACCTGTGTGTTATGTGAAGGCCAGTAGGTAAAGTTCCTCATGTATTTTATTGCCAGGGATTCTCCATCAAAGTCATAGTACAAAGTAATGATCAAAATTTTCCAAGTGTTATGAGATTTACCATCTGTTACTACAGGTGATTCTTAAACCATAGAACACCATCTGTTACTACAGGTGATTCTTAAACCATAGAACACCATCTGTTACTACAGGTGATTCTTAAACCATAGAACACCATCTGTTACTACAGGTGATTCTTAAACCATAGAACACCATCTGTTACTACAGGTGATTCTTAAACCATAGAACACCATCTGTTACTACAGGTGATTCTTAAACCATAGAACACCATCTGTTACTACAGGTGATTCTTAAACCATAGAACACCATCTGTT
Organism: Glandiceps talaboti; assembly: GCF_964340395.1. Lineage (NCBI taxonomy): Eukaryota > Metazoa > Hemichordata > Enteropneusta > Spengelidae > Glandiceps > Glandiceps talaboti. Next base: position 23,465,590 of record NC_135565.1, on the reverse strand, counting down.
ACTACAGGTGATTCTTAAACCATAGTTTGCCATCTATTACTACAGGTGATTCTTAAACCATAGAACACCATCTGTTACTGCAGGTGATTCTTAAACCATAGAACACCATCTGTTACTACAGGTGATTCTTAAACCATAGAACACCATCTGTTACTGCAGGTGATTCTTAAACCTTAGAACACCATCTGTTACTGCAGGTGATTCTTAAACCATAGAACACCATCTGTTACTACAGGTGATTCTTAAACCATAGAACACCATCTGTTACTGCAGGTGATTCTTAAACCTTAGAACACCATCTGTTACTGCAGGTGATTCTTAAACCATAGAACACTGATTGTTTACCAAATAATACAAGGATTATGATCATCACCCCATTTTGCAACAATCAAGAATAATATATTCAAAATTTGTCTGTTTTGACCCAAAACTGTTTGGAATTTATTCAGAATGTTGGGTTAATGATGTCAGAATGTAGGGCCTAGGTTATTCTTAAAGATAGTGACTCCTTTATCTACAATAGTTAAATAGCATAGAAGACCTAGCTTTAATAGTGTCTATCCGTAATACAACCATTTTGTGTTCACATACATTTGATTAAGTTTAAAGGGTTTATATCACATAGTTATTCATGGACTTTTGTTTTTTATACATCAGTACACAAATTTGATAACAATTTGAACATACATTTTTAGAAAAACTAAAAGTTAAATGAACCATTATGATAGCAATTTGAACGTGTATTTTTAGAAAAAAAAACAGAAGTTAAAATAAATGGACCAAGTATCCATTCAAGTTAAAAAATGTAGCTATCTATACTAGATAGTATAGTGTAAACAACTATAGAGAACTCAGTGACTAGCAATGAAGTGGTAACAGAATGCCCTCCCCCCATCACGTATCCATTGCAGTGTGTGTTTAGCCGTACATGGTAGTTCACGGTGTCAAGACCCACAGCAGAGAACTCAATTAATATCACATTCTCCAACAGTACCCTATTTCTGAAAAGTGATTTCATCTGGACCTGGGGGAAAAATACCTCCAACATTGATAACAGAGGTAGAATGCACCTCAGAAGTGTATACATGTAATCTAGAAAACCCACACTTATTCTCAGTTCAAATCAAGAATAAAAATCAGGATTGCCATACAAATTTTTGAAATACAAATTAAAAAATTGTGACAGAATTTAAGGTATTTGAGAATGCAATATACTTGCTGTATACTATGTTAGAATATTGGAAAGTGGGAAAATATAAGATATTGATAAGATAAGAGAGTGGACCACATATTTTGCTTAGACAAGGAAAAAGCTCTGACATGGCTAACTTTGGAGAGATTTTAAGATATTTTGTTTTCAGAGAAGTGATTACTGAGATAAATTCAACCTTAACTAAAGATCAGTGATTTACAGAGAAGTGATTACTGAGATACATTCAACCTTAACTAAAGATCAGTGATTTTCAGAGAAATGATTACTGAGATACATTCAACCTTAACTAAAGATCAGTGATTTACTTAAGGTTATATATATATAATCAAGATTGACAATGTTAACATAACTTTGGTGTTTCTCACAAGTAATAGTTTCAAAGTTAAAAATACGTGGTATATTCATTTCTTTTTTTCTGTAAAGTAATATACAAAATTAATTTTGTTGTCTTTGCTAGAATTACATGTTATCAGTCAGGCCTACAGCCTAAGTAACCTAATATTGTATTATCAGTTTCTATGAATTTCTAAATTTGTTAAACTTTTCATCAATAAAAATCTCCAAAATTGATAAAGAAAAAGATTTCTTCATTCTATGTAAACATTTTCATATGTATTATATCAAGTTACCATAACAACAAGCAAAATAACAATTACCATTATTACATTTGAGAACACCAACATTTGAGACTGTCTATTGATAATACATGTAGCTAGCTGATGTGATAAGTGACACTAACACTGTTACAAAGTCAGTCATCACTAGAGTAGTGTTACCACCAAATTACTGAACTTAGTAGATATAGGGTAAGAACATGACAAGACCTACAACAGAGTGGTAAATTAACACTGTATCCATTTCACTTCATAGACTCTCAGCCTCCTTAGCTGTACTTGATATGATAAATGTTATTTCATATTTCATAATTACCCCTAACATTAATAGCAATATTTTCAATATAAACATTTTGGAAAGTTTTTAGTATAATGTTCAAAAAATACTTTTTGCTTTGATAATATCTTGTAAATATTAAATGTATAATATAAATATTCAATTACTGTGTGTAACAAACCTGTAGCAAAGTACACCGAGTATTCATTGTCAGACCAACTGAAAAGAATTCAATACATATCATATCATATTTGTTAGAATTATCTGTTACTCTAAGCATCATTTCATATCTGTTGATTGATATCATCTCGTTAGATAACAATATAATCAGCATTGATCACATAACTTGAATACCTGCAGGCATTCCTAAAAGTTTGTGTCATATAATTTATTATTGGGTAAATATCTCGTATATCTACATTGAATTAAGTAATTTGCATGATATGCATCTTAAACAGAATGGTAGAGTAATTTGCATAATAACTAAAAGAACATCTACATCTTAAGTGACACAAACTGAGTTGATAAGTTTTTTCTTCAAGTGAAACCATTTACATGTACATAAACCAATGAATAAACTCTTCTAGTACAATGTTAATGTCAATGTATACCTTCTATGACATTATGATTACCTTCTGGAATTGTTAGAACAGTTGATAGCACAGTAGAGATCTCCTGAACATTTTGATATGATAGTATTAATAAAGTATGCCATGGGACTATTTAGAAGTTATACCTTGATTCAGTCAATTGCAAGTGATGGTTAATTAAGTGCTTCAGTAAATACAATACTGGGATGCCTTGTAAAACTTACACCCAAAACTATATATAAACTCAGCTTGTGCCCCTTTAACAGTTACTTGATAATCCCTTGTTTAATTAGCATAATTTGACATTTGAGACTAGACTATCAAATCTCTGTAGGGACACAGAGTGAGTCATACAGTTCTAGGCGTCTGAATTCCTCTCAGCATACATAATTTGACCACAGAATTCAACTTTGTTTTACGATAATAACTCCTATACTATCCTATATATAATTAGTCTGGATGACCAGCCTGTGGTTCTAAGGTATAAATTGTAACGATACTGTATAGGAACTAGACTATGTGAGTGGAGGTATAAATGGTAACGATACTGTATAGGAACTAGACTATGTGAGTTGAGGTGTAAATCGTAATGATACCGTATAGGAACTAGACTATGTGAGTGGAGGTGTAAATCGTAGTGATACTGTATAGGAACTAGACTATGTGAGTTGAGGTGTAAATCGTAATGATACTGTATAGGAACTAGACTATGTGAGTTGAGGTGTAAATCGTAGTGATACTGTATAGGAACTAGCCTAATATATAATAGAGATGGCAGTCTGTAATGCAGACATTGTGTTAACTATACAGAATCAACATTCTTGGACAAGAATGTAGACATCATTCAAATACAGTATGTAACATTGTATTTAGTTTAACAAGTCTCTGTCATCTCAAATGGAATTCTTTAATGCAGACATCATTTAACCACATCAAAAAATTGCGATCTGTGTCCAACTGACAAAACTATAGAGTCTAAATTCCTGAAGGTTCAAAAATTCTTTCTCAAACTTCGCGGTCTACAAGGCAGGATAAAAAGGAAATTAGAAATTAACTTCAAGACAGACTGACGACAGAAATGTGTTTATGCTATGTCTATGTAGTAAAGTTTACATGTCTAAATCTATATGATACCTACTTTATCCAATGAGTCCATGGAATTAAGGTTTCCATTACTGGGGTAGTGTACCCAGAGTAAAGGAGTATTCCATACGGTAACTTAAGGAATGTATGTGTTGATCCGTCAGGCATGGTCACTGTCATTGGAGATTCATCTTTGTTTTGTCAGACTGTCATCAGTGACACACAAAGTAACAGCTGGATGAAGCAAATACACAGGGTTACCATGGCAACAGTACATATGGTAGCCATCAATGTTAATTGATGATACTTGTGGTTTATAGCAAACTTTTATACACTTTGACATATGTTTATCAAACCTTTCAACTCTCTATGTATCATTGATAAGTTGACACTTTAAAATGATACAATTAGGTCTCTGTCTTAACTTACAATATTTCATCTCTTTAACATATAAGATGGTTGACCTGAAGGAGAGGACACTGGCCATGTCAACCATCCACCTGGCTAGGGGGAGGGGGAGGGGGTTGGGGGTGTGGTTATGTTTCATTCAATATTCAGCTTTTCTCAGACATTAAATTCAATCTTTTTGCCGTGACATTATTTATTATACATATTAAAAAAAGGTTGAAGAAATCCCTACTATGAAATCAAGTGTTCTAATTATGTCAGAAGACAATTATGATATCATAGAAGTCATTTATTGACATTATTATACTAGGATAGTTTATTAAATCAAAGGATTTAGGTTTTATGTATATAAATTTTATGTGAGTTAAAAAGTATAAATATTTTCACTTGAGTAAAAAGACACACATACTTTGAACTTTACAAACCAATGCTAATTCAATCATACAAATAATTATATCAAAAGTAAGTTCTGTTTAAAAAATAAGTCAACAAGAGTCTATAAAATAAAATCCAAAGAAAGAAAAGGTCTTCAGGGTTACTCAGTTAACACAGGTCAAAGGTCAAATTAACACAGGTCACACACAGGTCAGTAATAGTCGGTTACCTTCAGTTTGTGTGTTTTAGTCCAGTTGTCTCCTTGCATTACACTCCAGGATCACAAAAATGTGCATAATTAGCCAGACAGTTAAAAACATTTTGTTTAACAGCTATTATCAGCGGTATTCCAGTTGATTCTACCTCCAGGAACCAGCATCGGAAATGTCTCAAATATTTTATTAGTTTCTCCATTAGTCTTCCACATTCTGTAATCAAAACATTGGCTGGCAGTCATATCATTGTCATGACAACTACCCCCTGTGGAGTAGATAGGTGCTGGTTCTGGGTAATACGAGAAGCTTCTATTAACTTCAAATAAATCAAATTGTAATTTCACTTGAGGTGTTTGTCTAGATTTGTGACAGGAATGTATTAATAACAACAACTAGAAAACGTTCACAGACTGTTTTTCTTGGCTTCACTTTTATCCTCAGAAGTCGTCAAGCTCTGGTTATTTTAAGGAATGCTACAGCTCACTGATTTCTTTACTTTCTAAGTTTCAAATGTAGGCAGTGAACTCAGTAGTGAATTAATGAAACTGACATAAGTGTGTAATATGACTCAAAGTTTTCTGTAAAACAGAAAAAAATAGAGAAAATATTTTAAGGTTGCTGATGACTCATCAACTTTTCCTAAAGTTTAGAAAGTTTGTTTCTGATTCTTTCATCCCAACATGGATTCAATTTTCCAATATCTTATGTTTCTTAGATTTACTTAATTTCTATTTCTTCAACTTTTATTATATAAGTATGTATTTGTTATTTATAGGTGACTTAGTAGGCCGTGCCATGCATTATCAGCAGAGTACAAGATCAAGGACATCGTTAGTATCTAACATTGGTAGTGGTAAACAATGTATGACATGGAGTCCTAGTGCATTACATACACTATATTATTTTATGAAATGTTGTCAACTAGAGTACAGTGAAAATCCTAATATAGATCCACCAACCTTACAACTAAATCCAGAAAGGTAAGAACAGTTTTATCAATCACAAATACATAGTCTGGCTGCTGAGACACCTCAGGCTACTCTGCTTACCCTAAAGGAGACCAGAGGTCACTATGCACTGTTCCACACAGATTGCTGTACAATACCCACACAGGTTTTATATTGTGCAGAGCTGTGTGGCTAGTCGCACAGTACCTGTACAGTGTTTGCTGCATAGTTTGATGGGAAAATGATGTCGCAGTAATGCTGCACTAGTGCGGTAGTATTTAATTTTCATAAGGGTACTAAGGATGCTAGGCTGCACTCATTACCTGTGAGAACTATTCAGCAACCCCCTAAGTATAGATCTAATGTCTTTACTACAAGACTATCCCTAATGTTACATAAAGGTGGTCAATAATACAAGAAAATATAGTAAAAGTTGAAATCTTGAGACATGTAGATTAGTGTTAGAAATTGATGATTTTAAGTTCACTTGAATTTCATTGATAATACAATCCTATCAGTAAAATATGTGGGTACTTGTATTCTCCATATATGAACACTTGGTGGCAGTATTCACCAGACTAGCACAGTGAGGTTTTCGTACCGACAGTTCAGCATGTCATTTAATTTGACCAATGGAAAGACTACAGAATAGACCAAAGCTGCTTATAAAAATATGTGGGTATTTGTATTCTCCATATATGAACACTTGGTGGCAGTATTCACTAGACTAGCACAGTGAGGTTTTCGTACCGACAACTCAGCATGTCATTTAATTTGACCAATGGAAAGACTACAGAATAGACCAAAGCAGCTTATAAAAATATGTGGGTACTTGTATTCTCCATATATGAACACTTGGTGGCAGTATTCACTAGACTAGCACAGTGAGGAAGACTACAGAATAGACCAAAGCAGCTTATAACAATATGTACTTATGATAGAAAAGAACCTGTGTGTACCAAAGAATATTGATATGAAAAGAATACTATAGCAAAAGAATAATTACACTGTGAAAACTGAAAAGCGTGGAAAGTTTTTGGAAAGGTTGAAGTTAAAGCTTGTCCTGTATGACTACACTCTTCTTAACACATTATTGAGATTTTGCAAGGAAAGATTTTGAGATCTCTAATCTAAAAATCCGTCATCTCTTCTTCACAGGCCATACGTAATCTTACCTCCTTTAGTGGAATGGATCCGTGTTGCAACCTCCTTCTGTGAATATCGCCATAGCAACGTTGTTGATGCAGATGATGTGAGGCAGACAGCAAGACTTCTCTTACCTGGAATAGACAGTGCTCCAAGACCTCTCAGGTATGGATTAAAGAGCTATAGGAATTATTATCGTGTTACCATGGTAACATTCACCATGATGCCATGATGTTTTGTAACATAAAAACTAGAAATATGAATAAAAATGATCAATTCTATACAACTTAAGGACATCAGATATTTGCCATTGAAAGTAGATGTAGAAATGCCAAACTATTATATTAACCTTGAGAACAAATGACCTGACAACAGCTGTAGAAATCTAGATGACAAATCAAGCCAAGTATTTGAAATTGTTAAGATAAATTTGTTGATAAAATGTTAAAGTTATAGTATATTTAACTCTACAGGACTGATGAGTCGATATGTTCAAGTCGTCATCTGGATGCCGCAGCCTGTGCAGCTAGTTTCCAGCAAGACTTGGCATTTAGAATGTTAGCATGTGGTAGAACTGATCTAGTACCACAGGCTATAGCTATGCTGGGTATGGATGGTATTAACACTATCAATGAACAGGTATGTATATTTTTTGAAATTTTTTTTTTTTGAAATTTGAAATTTATTCCACCAGAAGAGAAAAATATATACACAAACTTTGAAAGCAACGGATAGAAATGAAATATCACTTTATTTAACAAATAGGAGTGAAGCTTTCCTGGGTGCTTAAAATATTTACATTGTAGACATTTTGAAGCTTTCCTTCACCTTCCAAGAAAGTTAGAGATTTTTAGTATTTTTATGTAAAACATTGCCAGGAGTAATTGTTTAATACAGACATTTCAAGCAAAGGACTGTAGGGCAGTGTTGAAATGTCAACAGTTGAAATGAAGAAACCCAAAAATGGGCATTGCAGCACAGAAGAGATTAAACACCCATATATAAACTATATGTGTTCCAGTAAATGTGTAGGGACTAATGAACTCTGAGATTGGTGGCCAAATTTGTTATTTTGTTCTCATTTTTGTTACAGGGAATGACACCATTGATGTTTGCATGTGCTAGGGGGGATGAAGCAATGGTACAAGTACTCATAGATGCACATGCTGACCTGGATGTCACAGTAAGTAGATTAAACCAGTTCAAACTGGTTCTTATGAGACTAGTCCAACTTACAAGATTGTATTGATAAAAAGGTGTAGAATAATCTAACATGGTGACATACTGGATTGAACTAGTTTCAACTGGTTCTCTGCTAACTTGCAAGAGTTTATTTAACAGGAAGATCTAGTTCAGACATGTCTAAACAGTAATCGTCTGTGTAAACAAGTTATAAATAATCAGAATCCACATTTGTACAATCTTACATGGTCATGTAAAACCAATACATTATAAATAAACAACTGAGTATTTGGCATTTTGTCGAAAAGTTCACTAGTTTAGTTTAGAAATACTTAGTATATCAGAAAAGAAGTGAAACTTCTTTTGTGCCAATATTTAATTTTGAATTATTTTTCAGGTTCCTAACAATCCACATCAGTATCCCTGTATACATCCAGCTATCAGATATTGGACTGCAGTAACATTTGCCACAGCTAATGGACATATATCTGTTGTACAGGTATACTATGCTTATCATACCCTTTCTTTGCATCATATATTTTTACCATGAATTTACACTGGGTAGGAAGCCATTGACGCTTATAATAAAGACCCCTTACTGTTTTGAGGTGGTTATCAATACATGCTTTAAAATGAATAACTGATGTACTAGCAATAGCCCTTTCTGGTAAACTGTTCCAAATGTCTATGATACATTGACGTATATATCCAATATATAACTGTCCTTAAACAAATTATTTCTAACTGTGTCCTCATGTTTTGGAAATAGATACATTAAAAAACACAGCTTCAAAGACAATATGTCCTTGGACAAGTTTGAACAGCAAACTAGCTCTTCTGAGTTGTCAGGTTTCTAGGATTGTCAGATCCAGAGACTGTGATCTGTTCTTATAACTCTGTTACACTGCAGAATCATCCTAAAGAAACCGAAAGATTTATTTTCATATCTTCTGTTACTTGAAATTACTTGTCAATGAATAAATTATGTTTTTGTCAAAGTGCTAACCACTTCTACTTGTCTTTTACCCAGCTGTTACTAGAGGCTGGTGCTGACGTTGATGGGTCTGTAGATCGTAGTCATGACAACAACACAGAGACACCATTGCAGTTAGCTGCTGCAGCAGGTTAGTTACTGCTAATGCTCAGTCCTGTTCTGTTCTATCTATTTCTATTCTATTCAAAGGGACTTCACAGTGAAAAAAGATAAAATGTTACTTTTGAAACCTTCCATGGAAAATGTCTTCTTAGTAAAAAATCTGATCAGATTTTTGTACTATTTGTTTGGTAATTTAAGTCATTGTATATTTTAATATTTTGGAGGAATAAAATTTGAAAATATTTATATAAATTCAAATTAATATTAATCCTTAGTGTGACAAGGATGAGAGAAACCAGTTTATATTTTGTGGAGTGATCATTTTTGCAATTTTAAAACAAAAACAGGATGAAATATTTAACATTGTAAAACAAGAAGAACAATTATATAACTTATTCCAAATATCAAAGCCATTAATGTTTTAATAATAATTTTGATCATCATTTTTATTTCTTTATAGGTCATTATGAATTGGTATCACTACTCCTGGCTAGGGGAGCTGACCCCTACCTTTCTACGGTTGATAAAACAAACTCACATAAGGGGTACTATAACTCATTTGCCTTGGCTGCAGCTCATGGACATCGCAATGTACTCAGGAAATTACTGTCACAACCACATATCTCAAAATCTACTGACTTTCTGTCATTGGAAGAAATCCTAGCAGAAGGGTCAGATACTGGTTTTACATCACCAAAGAAGAAACTAGATAATTCTAAAGTTAGAGACCAAGCTCTCCAGGTTAGTCAAATTATGTTGATTTCATTTTTTGACTAAATTTTACCCAAGAGAAATTTATAACATCACTGCCGAGAACAGAGTTTTTTATACATCAGAAGTTTAGTGCAAGTAATATCATCAAGGCATATTCTAAGTGGAAGGAACACCTGAATCTTTTCAAGCTAATTCTAAATTGAGCTCCTATGCCTTGAAGTCAACATGGCAATGTGATATATATCATAATTCATTGATCATCACATACTATAAATTCTAAAACCATATCTTGCACATCAATTTAATGATGATATGTGTTATGTCTACTCTAGGAAGCAATGTACCACAGCTGTGAACATGGCTACTTGGATGTTTCCATGGAGTTAAGGAGTCTAGGTGTATCATGGACATTGCATTGTTGGACAGAGACACTAGCTACAGCTAAACAACTCCATAGGAAAGCTATAGTTCAGTGTTTATTGAGAGATTTCTGTTCAATTAAACCTGATGAATATAATGGTGAATTTTGTGATGATGGACTTCCACAAATGTTTGAAGCCTTCAGACAAAGCAAGGTAACTATAGTAACAACTGTTTATGTATATATATATGCATATATGTATGTATATGTTTATGTATATGTGTATGTAAAACTAAAGACTTAAGCTGTAGTTTACTTGTGTTGATTATGAGAGATTACAAGAATAAGGAATGAAAACAGAAGACTTCTTTCGTATGGCCGTTGGGGGCGCTGTACCACATAAATTAAATTTTGTGATGGTGGACTTCCACAAATGTCTTCAGAAGAGCAAGGTGAACATGACACTAAATGTTATATAAATGTGAAAATTCCTGAATACGTTGTGTACATTGCAAGTAGGGAGTAAAGAGCATAAAATCTGTTTTGTGTGATTGTAGGTTGCTTTGTTATAAATTAAAGATTGATGGTGTAGTTGTAGAAATGGGATACTAAAAAAACGTAAGGTATGGTTATTTGACCGTTGGTGGCGCTGTAACATCTGATAGATTGTGTATATGTATTGCGTTTAATTCTCAAACACTTCTAGAATTCAGAAGTTCATTGTGACAGCCATTAGGGATTGAGAGTGGTTTACACGTGACTGCGTAGTGGACATCTACAAATAAAATTACTGTTTGGTTTTGAGGCATCAACCAAGATGTACATAAATCCATAGATGTAGATATGTCAGTAAATTTTATCTCCTGTGTTATTTTATAGAATGAAGTGATAGCTCAGCAGTTGTCTACTGTGTTTTGTACAGTCTATGGATATGAAGCCATTCCTGAAATAAAAGAAATCAACTTCTGTCCACCTGCAAGAATTGGTAAGACATCAAAATTGTATGTTTTTTAGAGTCAGGAATTTCATTTCAACTATCAAATGTCTGATTCATTTCTATTTATAAGTCATGTCATTTTAGATGTACAAATGAATAATTGATGCTGGTATGCTAAATTGTGGGTGCGTGATACACCCATTGCCAGTGTAAAATGAATGAAATAGTTTTTGTACACATTTTATGAGAAAATTATTGAAATGCTAATTAAAAGATTGATATATCAATATCTCACAGTCTTCTTTCATTCAAAATTGCCATTACTTTCCTCTAAAAATGAACAACACTACACAGTCTGTGAGCAAGTACTCTGGTAATTGACACATGCACAGTCACCCTACCAAGTGTTTTGCATACTGCAAGGTAAAAGAGGTCAGAGCAGTTCGCAGATGGTAATTAAAATAATTGAAACATTTACAACTTATTCTCCAATATATTTCTTCATGCAGCTGGAAAATACTAATGACCTAAGGGTTGTCACTACTTGTCTAGCGACTCGTAGTGACAAAGGCCCCTTGGGTCACTCGTATTTTCCATGGCTGAATGAAGAAAAAGATTGAGTAATAACATGTTAATGTATTGACATTAACCTCCTATTCTTTCTCTTGGACAGATCCTCAATATGTGAATAACCCAGACATGTCTGATGTTACATTCATTGTTGAAGGCCGACCATTCTACGCACACAAGATTATTTTAGTCACAGCATCAAAACGCTTTAAAGCTATGTTGTCGGATAAATTTAGTGAAAGTACACAACCCTGTGTGGAAATCAATGACTTTAGGTATCATGTGTTCAAGGTGAGTTATACAGTGGTTTTATTTAACTTTAACACTTGGTAGTCAAGGTGAGTCATACAGTGGTTTTATTTAACTTTAACACTTGGTAGTCAAGGTGAGTCATACAGTGGTTTTATTTAACTTTGACACTTGGTAGTCAAGGTGAGTCATACAGTGGTTTTATTAGCACAACTGAACTTGTTCAGTAGTGCTATAGGGATCGCCCGGCGTCTGTCTGTCTGTGTGTGTGGATGTGTGTGTGTGTGTGTGTGTGTGTAAACAACTTAAAGTCAAAAACCGCTGAACCGATTGCCACGATATTTGGTGGGTCCATTACTTTGGGTGTCTAGTTGGGAAATTGTTCAAATCAAAATGATCGCATCACAGGTGTGTGATTTGGGTCAAAAAATGTGATTTTTGGTCAAAAAACTTAAACTCAGAAACTACTGGGCAGATTGGTGCGAAATTTGGTGGGAACATTCTTAAGGGGGTGTAAAGTAAGATTTGTTCATGACGGGATGATTCCATCAGTGATATGCAAATTAGGGCTAAAAATGTGTCTTTTTGGTTAAAAATCTATAATTCTAAAACTACTGAGCAGATTGGGCTGAAATTTAATGGGAATGTATCTAGGGATGTATGGACGAAGAAATATTAAGCATACCATGATTCCATGAGTGATATGCAAATTAGGTGTAAAAATGTTCATTTTTGGTCAAAAACTTATATCTCAAAAAGTACTTGGTCAATTAGTCTGAAACTTGGCAAGATGTTTCTGAAACTGTTATTCTGCAGATTTTCTTAAAAACATTTTGACAAAATTGGCCCTAGCAACCATGACCACACCCTTTAGCAACAACCAAATGACAGTATATTTTGGTCAAATAACAACATCATCTGGTAAGCAAGTGAGTAAACATTCAAAAAATGTATGCAAATACCCTAGCAACCATGACCACGCCCATAGCAACAGCCAAACGGTGGTGTATTTCACAAAGATAACAATAGGGTTTAATAGATAATTGAATAAACATCCAAAAAATGTATGTAAATTTGCATAGCAACAAGACCACGCCCATAACAACAGCCAAATAATCACGTATATTGCAAAGATAACAACAGGAATAGAAAGACAGATGAATAAACATTCAAAAAATGTATGCAAATACCCTAGTAACCATGACCACGCCCATAGCAACAGCCAAACGGTGGTGTATTTCACAAAGATAACAACAGGGTTTAATAGACAATTGAATAAACATTCAAAAAATGTATGTAAATTTTCCTAGCAACAAGACCACGCCCATAGCAACAGCCAAATGATCACGTATATTGCAAAGACAATATCAGGAATTCATACACAAGTGAACAAAAACATACACAAATGTATGCAAATATATCTAACAACATGACCACGCCCATAGCAACAGCCAAATGATAGCATTTATCGTAAAGATAGCAACATGGTTGGATAGGCATCTGGATAGTTATTCAGCAAATAAACACCTATTGTTAGCATAGACTAGCATATGGATAAACATTTTTAAAAACTACAGTTGTGCTACAACGCCATTGGCGGTATTTTTTAACTTTAACACTTGGTAGTCAAGGTGAGTCATACAGTGGTTTTATTTAACTTTGACACTTGGTAGTCAAGGTGAGTCATACAGTGGTTTTATTTAACTTTAACACTTGGTAGTCAAGGTGAGTCATACAGTGGTTTTATTTAACTTTAACACTTGGTAGTCAAGGTGAGTCATACAGTGGTTTTATTTAACTTTATCAATTGGTAGTCAGATATAGCCAAGAGATCTGTTTTGCAGCTACACTTTTCAATTGATTTCTATTGGTCTAATAGTAACCACTTTATAAATTAGTTAGTCTAGATGCTTATAATGTTTAGTAGTCTGTGTCCTGGACTGGACTACTGCTAATTTGATAGTCTAGATACAATGTTTAGTAGTCTATGTGTCCTGGACTACTGCTAATTTGGTAGTCTAGATACAATGTTTAGTAGTCTATGTGTCCTGGACTACTGCTAATTTGGTAGTCTAGATACAACGTTTAGTAGTCTATGTGTCCTGGACTACTGCTAATTTGGTAGTCTAGATACAATGTTTAGTAGTCTATGTGTCCTGGACTACTGTTAATTTGGTAGTCTAGATACAATGTTTAGTAGTCTATGTGTCCTGGACTACTGTTAATTTGGTAGTCTAGATACAATGTTTAGTAGTCTATGTGTCCTGGACTACTGCTAATTTGGTAGTCTAGATACTATGTTTAGTAGTCTATGTGTCCTGGACTACTGCTAATTTGGTAGTCTAGATACAATGTTTAGTATAAATCTATGTGTCCTGGACTACTGCTAATTTGGTAGTCTAGATACAATGTTTAGTAGTCTATGTGCGCTGGACTACTGCTAATTTGGTAGTCTAGATACAATGTTTAGTAGTCTATGTTCCCTGGACTACTGCTAATTTGGTCGTCTAGATACAATGTTTAGTAGTCTATGTGTCCTGGACTACTGCTAATTTGGTAGTCTAGATATAATGTTCAGTAGTCTATGTGCCCTGGACTACTGCTAATTTGGTAGTCTAGATACAATGTTTAGTAGTCTATGTGCCCTGGACTACTGCTAATTTGGTAAGTCTAGATACAGTGTTTACCCGGTAGTAGTCTATGTGTCCTGGACTACTGCTAATTTGGTAGTGTAGCTACAATGTTTAGTAGTCTATGTACCCTGGACTACTGCTAATTTGGTAGTCTAGATACAATGTTTAGTAGTCTATGTACCCTGGACTACTGCTAATTTGGTAGTCTAGATACAATGTTTAGTAGTCTATGTGTCCTGGACTACTGCTAATTTGGTAGTCTAGATACAATGTTTAGTAGTCTATGTGCGCTGGACTACTGCTAATTTGGTAGTCTAGATACAATGTTTAGTAGTCTATGTTCCCTGGACTAGTGCAAATTTGGTAGTCTAGATACAATGTTTAGTAGTCTATGTGTCCTGAACTACTGCTAATTTGGTAGTCTAGATACAATGTTTAGTAGTCTATGTGTCCTGGACTACTGCTAATTTGGTAGTCTAGATACAATGTTTAGTAGTCTATGTGTCCTGGACTACTGCTAATTTGGTAGTCTAGATACAATGTTTAGTAGTCTATGTGTCCTGAACTACTGCTAATTTGGTAGTCTAGATACAATGTTTAGTAGTCTATGTGTCCTGGACTACTGCTAATTTGGTAGTCTAGATACAATGTTTAGTAGTCTATGTGTCCTGAACTACTGCTAATTTGGTAGTCTAGATACAATGTTTAGTAGTCTATGTGTCCTGGACTACTGCTAATTTGGTAGTCAAGATACAATGTTTAGTAGTCTATGTGCGCTGGACTACTGCTAATTTGGTAGTCTACAAACAATGAACCATATGGACTTTAAAACAAGTAGATATTTACTCATACAGATGTGCTTTGTACCAAAAAAACTGACACTTTGATATCTTTGTTTCTTACTACAGATTGTAATGCAGTATTTGTATCATGGAGGTACTGAGACATTGACCATAGATGAAACTGACGTTATTGAGGTGAGATTTGTCTTCTACAATATCCTACCATTCATTTAAAAAATTGTTATGATATAGACAAATAGTACATCTGCAGTGTGATACTGAAAATATGCAAATTCACATTGTAATACCTGATCACTGTATGCAGATGATATGCAAATTCACATTGTAATACAGGTTAGCTGTATGCAGATGAGATGCAAATTCACATTGTAATAACAGCTCACTGTATGCAGATGATATGCAAATTCACATTGTAATACCTGATCACTGTATGCAGATGATATGCAAATTCACATTGTAATACTGAATAGCTGTATGCAGATGAGATGCAAATTCACATTGTAATACTGGATAGCTGTATGCAGATGAGCATACAAGTGTAACATGCACATGAAAGTATGCACAATCCAGTTACATTGATGAAATTTGCTATTTTATATAAAGATATGTAATGATCACAAAAACAAAATATTACAGGACAGCAAGAGAACAGAACCTCAGTAACAATAATGAACACAACAAAAGTAACATCTTGTAAGCAGTGCTGATAGCCGCCAAAAACAAACCAGCTAATCTGAAAAAGGGTCGGTAGCCGGCAAGAATAAACCAGCTAATCTGCAATGTTTTGTCGGCTACTTTTTCTGAAATTTGTTTAAAGTTCTTTATTTCAACCAGTATATTTCCATCATTGGACTGATTTATTAGTCTCAATCCTCCATAAAATACCTACTTGTCATATTTTACCAACTATTCTTAATTTTAGTTACATCCCTGCTGTAAGCAATTATTCTTAATTTAGCTACATAACTGTTGAAAGCATTGTTTTAATTTTAGTTAGCAATAAAGGAGTTTTTTCATATTCTTCATTATTTCAGATTTTCTGATCATCAAATTAATATTTCATCTTTTTTATTTTTGTTTTCTTCTAGGTTATGGCAGCTGCTAATTTCTTCCTACTAGAAGGTCTACAGAGACATTGTGAGATCCTGTGTTCTAAGATGTTAACTTTTGATAACGCTGTCAAGTTTTATAAACATGCAAGGGTAAGTAGTTGTTAGAGTTATTTAAACAAGATTTGATAATTACAACGATATACAGTTCTTTATATTCATTGAGATGTAAGCATAGACATGTAAGTTGGACGTAGCTTAGCAAGTCTTGTACATCACTACTGCCAGAGATCAGATCAATATCACTAAACATAAGTTGGAAGTAGTTTAGCAAGTCTTGTACATCACTACTGCCAGAGATCAGATCAATATCACTAAACATAAGTTGGAAGTAGTTTAGCAAGTCTTGTACATCACTACTGCCAGAGATCAGATCAATATCACTAAACATAAGTTGGAAGTAGTTTAGCAAGTCTTGTACATCACTACTGCCAGAGATCAGATCAATATCACTAAACATAAGTTGGAAGTAGTTTAGCAAGTCTTGTACATCACTACTGCCAGAGATCAGATCGATATCACTAAGCATAGACATGTAAGTTGGAAGTAGCTTAGCAAGTCTTGTACATCACTACTGCCAGAGATCAGATCGATATCACTAAGCATAGACATGTAAGTTGGAAGTAGCTTAGCAAGTCTTGTACATCACTACTGCCAGAGATCAGATCGATGTCAAAGTCATCTAGCATAATGAGAGTCATCCTAATCTGACCACTATGTATATACAGAGTAGGTCAATAGTTAACAAGGTATCCATTCCATGTAAGGAAATAGGGAATCTATGAAGCTATTTACAGATGTTCACATTTGAATACCTTGTATGTAAGGTACACCACATTGACCAACCCCTTACACATAGATTTAGACCATTGACCAACCCCTTACACATAGATTTTGACCATTGACCAACCCCTTCCACATAGATTTTGACCATTGACCAACCCCTTACACATAGATTTTGACCATTGACCAACCCCTTACACATAGATTTTGACCATTGACCAACCCCTTACACATAGATTTTGACCATTGACCAACCCCTTACACATAGATTTTGACCATTGAAGGCACAGGAACATAAAGTATCTTAAAGTCTATTTAATGTAAACTGTCAATATTGTTACTGATTTTCAGTTGATCTTTTTTTAACCTTCCAGTTATACAATGCCAGAGCACTAATGGAATATTGTGAGGGATATTTCCTAGCTAATATGCCGGAACTACTGGATAAAAGTGAATCCTTTAAGAAGCTGGTTTTTAACAGTAAACTGCCAACCTACGATGTCATTCAGGGATTACAACACACACTGACACAGAGGGTGCTACAGAGGCAAAGTACCATTGTGTGATTACCTTGATATTATGAACAAGGATATTGGATACTGCTTCATATTGTGAACAAACTGGATATAGTGCACACATAAAGAAATGTCTTGACCTTGCAAACAGCATGATCTGTAATAACACATTTGTATTTAAGAATACTTGTGAAGATGCTTTGATCAGCTGTGTTAAATAACAGGAATTATGTAGTAAGTTCATGATGCTGTGAACAAACTTGATAAACTGAACACCTCGAAGTTGTGTACAACACTGTTCACAATAAGACACACAAACATACATACATACATACATACATACATACATACATACATACATACATACATACATACATACATACATACATACATACATACATACATACAAACATACACACACACACGTACGTACGTACGTACGTACGTACGTACGTACATCCATCCATCCATACATACATACATACATACATACATACATACATACATACATACATACATACATACATACATGTGAAGATGCTCCTACCAACTGTGTTGTTAATACATATGGAGTTTATGATACTGTGAACAAACTGAACACTTTAATATACATGCACCTGTATGTTGTGGACAGCACTATCTATAATAACAAATATATTTATGAAGATGTTAACTATATTAACTGTAAAAGTTCATAATAATCCTTCATATTGTGAACATGTGGATAATGTGAACTCATACAGGCTACTTATACCTTGATATTATCAACACCTCATTTTGCTAAAAATGTGTAGACAGTTTTGTTGAGAATGTTGAAGGTCAATAATATTTTATAAAGTTGTCCATGAAAGTGATAAATGGCTTCTCAATATAAAGTCCATCGTGTCTCCTTCAAATTTATGTAATATACAATATTGTTATGAAATATCATGTAGTACAGTACCTATGTTGGTATTCTAGATGTCATGACAACCATCCACAAATACAAACTAGATGTCATGACAACCGTCCACAAATACAAACTAGATGTCATGACAACCATCCACAAATACAAACTAGCTAGATGTCATGACAACCATCCACAAATACAAACTAGATGTCATGACAACCATTCACAAATACAGATTGAACCCCTGTATGTGTACTTGGCAAAGTCATTTAGTAGATCATTTACAGTACATTTATTAAGGGCCCCTATAGTCACTTTGCAAGGCTGTTGTGTCATATCAACGTTTTCTTAAGGCTGGTAAGTAGGTATAAATGTGCCTACATTTGAATGTTCCACAGGTATGTTACTGGGGTTCCTGCCAAAAATATTGTACAAAGCTTGGCAACGTGTGCAAGTATTACCTCAACCCCATAAAGCAAAAACATTGATTTATATGAGAGTAAAGTACTTCGTCTCAAATATTTACGCATTGTCAATTTCTTTTATGGTATATAAAAACAATAATGTTCAAAATATATCAACCCATTTAATTTTGATGTTGAGTTGTAATTAGAACATATACAGTGAATTCAACTCCGGACCACATCTTGAAAAGTTTATGCAGTGACTCGAATACCCAGCAGAGGTCAAAGGTCAATGAACATTGAAACAAAATATCTATTTATGTTTAACAATTTTTTAGTTTGCAACTATTTATGAAATTTGGAAAAACCAACCAGTTATTTAGAATATTTGAAAGCAGTGTAGTGTCAGAAATTTTTTTACAAAAATCATGAATAACATCCGATATCTATTAAAAAGTACTACTTTACTAAATATAAATTAATCCGTTGCCATGAAAAAATTATTTCCTTCCACCACATGTGTATAGAAAATTTGTTGCCGTGACAACAGTCGTTATAATATTCTTGTTTCCATGGTGCCCATTATAAAGTTTTCAGAATCAACCATTCAAATATAAAACTAACAACTCAGTTTCGCTCCCTTTGACAACATAAACACCAATTTGTTGATTATAAAAGTGTTCTTTTAAATATTTATTTCAAAACCAATCATGTTATAAAAGTGCAATTTCAAATTATTGTTACACCTATTGTATGTATGTAGTTAACTATTTGCCATCATCTCTTCTATTACTGTTTATGTTAAATTTTGTTTTATTGATAAATAAAGAATTCTGTGTACATTTCAAAGATTTAGTGTGGTGTCTTTTTTCTTATTTAGGCCAAATAAAAAGAATATTGTGTGTGTCGGATAACCCAACCGATCCTAGTTTCAGCCCCAAACCCTTAACATTTTTCTGTTTGCAAAAAGGTAAATTGGTAACAATTTACTTCTATTTTCTTGTACATCTTAAAATGCCTTAGCCTCATCCGTAGTCACTTTTTTAAAAGAAAATCTTATTCCAGAGAGGAACCAGGTCTTCTTAGACTATAACAGTACAGTCTGCACAATGTGTTCATCTACCTAACTTAATAACATGCATGCGTATGTCTGTCTGTCTGTCTGTCTGTCTGTCTGTCAGATTGTTTGTTTTTTTGTTTTTTTGTTTGTTTGTTTGTTTGTTTGTTTGTTTATTTGCTATCTTGTTTATACATTGTCGAAACTTCCTTTTGAATTTCGTATGACGTAATTCTGTACGTGGTATAAACCTACAGCAATGCACGAATACTAGCTAAATCATCCAATTCGATGGACAACAAAATCACACTTTTTAAAATGAATACTTTATTATAATAAATGAGAAACTTATTCGATGACCATGGTTTGATGTTTATATCTTGGGTTTCAACAATAATGAGGTCTGACTAACACTATCAAGATGACGCGCGAATTCGCTCATACATGACGTCATGAGTGGAGATGTTTGTGTTAGGGGTAAATCATCACATTCAAAGTATTTTCTCATTTTGATACGCTTTAACGTTTTGCTGTGTTGTCTTATTTGGTTTTTTGAGTGAGTGAGTGAATGAGTTAGTCAGTCAGTCAGTCAGTCAGTAACATTGCTGTAATTTATTGAAATATCTGGCTTGACAATAATTTGGATCCAATTGTTACATTTTTATGTTATTAAGAGTGTGGATCGAGTAAAAATAAAATATTGTATGTTGGAAACATTTGAATGACGTCATACTATGAAACGTCGCCGTATTAGTAAGGGAACGAGTAGAATTTTCCGAGTCGACCGGGCGGGAACAGGGTTGGGGAGAAAATGGAGGGGTGCAAAGTTGGGACGTTGACAAATTCTGATTGTTTGAAAAGGGGCTTTGAGTAGTTTGTCTAAATGATGTGATGCTCTTTAAACGAAATTAAACCTCAGGTTGATTCCTGTGTATATTTACCGCATAATATGCCAATATTTAATCACCACACAGGTAATCGCCATGCATGGTATATGTGTTGTGTACGTACCTATGACCATAGACAGTGGAGGGGAGACTCCCATAGACAGTGGAGGGACTCCCTCTCCCTTCCACTGTCTATGCTATGACGTATACATAAAAATGTCTCTGTAGCCCATGGGGAGGGGCTCCAAAACATTGGGGGCCGGGGAGGCATAACATTTTTGAAAGCACTGGAGGGGGGGGGGGTTCCTCATCAATGCAAGTAGCAGTGATCAGCGATATAACAGTATTGACAAGATTTGTTTTCACAAGTAGACGACGTCGACGTCCTGATTCGGTTGAACTGACTTTAGGCTATATAATACTACTTCATGAATCGTGAAAGAAGCCCCGTCTGACAGTACATCATTAACAGTTACTTGTTTGAACCAATACTATCAAGAATATAACATCCTGCTTTTCATTCAGTCAGAAAATTGACGTCATGTGCCAATCAACATAGCCGACAACTTATTCCATACTTTGCATGCCTTGTAAAAACTACCGTAACGTTATACTTATACAAGACAATCATATATAATTGAAAACGTTGCTGTAGGCGTACGAAGTGTTTAACAGATAAAATACAGAAATAAAATTTAAACCTAATAATCACCAAATTTTGTTGTACAAACAACCCCAAATTACTTAATGTAATTGTTTCATTAATTCACTGAAGAGCTAAGATGAACTAAGACGTTCGTTTGTAAGTAAAACTAAAACAAGTCCATCACAGACAAGGACAATTGTCTGTGCATCCATCGATTTAGTTGTTGTCAGCATTAGACTTGTCAAACAAACAGAGCTAATCTTTGCTAACTATGACTTTACTGTTAAAATATATGGACAAAATGCCTGTATTTGAAGTGTAAAACGTCATTTCGATTAATCCTACTTGACCGTTATATTGTATCATTGAAGTCACTAGAAAGAAATAATGGAGTATGTTTAGTTTTTAAATTTTATGCTATTATCATAAATGTTGAAGTACATGTGCATCATACCTAGCTATACACTCTTAGTAAGTGTCCTGTATGAATCTCAGTCTATACAACACTAGCGAAAACCTCTAGTAGTCTGTCTGAATAAAACGGATCTTCTTCATATCTCATATTGTTCTTCTCTCAATGGCCTTAATTGCGGAAATTTCCACGACGCTTGGATGAAATATCTCAAATAGAATGATTTTCACAAGTTTCGGTATTAACATATAGAAAAATATAGAAAAACTTATTGTTGCGATCATTTCGAGCTCGAATACATCCGATGTTACATATCATATTCTCTCATCTCGTCTCTAATACTGTTGAACGTCGTTATTACGTTAAACTCCCGTGTAGAACAATTTAATGATTGACAATATATATTTGACAAAATATTTTTTTCTCGAGGATTGTAAGAATTGTGCACGTACTTACAGAAAAGGCTGCAAATACTGTTTTTGAAAACCGATTTGCTTCTTCCCTATTTGAACGCAAAATCTTACTTTTGAATGAGAAAACTCCGCCCGAGCCCTTTTGACAGACTGCAAATTACGATATATACGCTTTCTATAATTTCAACCGTGCTAAACCTGTCTGTCGTGCAAACATTTCTAGATTCTCTCCCGTTTTTGAAAACGTCAATCTTTCTGCACTATCACATTTTAGGTCTACACGATAGACATTTTTTATTTTCAAACCTGCCAAAAATGTCTACCGTGCAGCATGATTTTGGTGTGCACCACAATTGACCAAGCCAACATTAGCCATGATATGGATGACAAATCGGTATAGTTTGGATGGTTTTCATAAACAACGCTACTATGTTTTCCTCGTTGGCAAAAGAATATGAAACAACATGTACCAAGTCCATGTTTGTCACTCAATAAATTGAAGGGGGAAAGCTAGAAATGTGTCTGACAAGTTTGCTATTGTACGCACAATAATAATACATTTGACACATGTTTAATCGGTTGAGTTACACAGTAGTTATGTATAGGTAATCCAACTCGCTGACGTGAGGTATCGTGTGGAAACCTCACACTTTGCATCGGAACGGTATAAATTATCACGAGACGCAGCCGAGTCCGATCCCGGAGCTTAGTGATAATTTACCTCGTTCCGATGCAAAATGTTAGGTTTACGCCCGATACCTCACGTCAACGAGTTGGATTTTGGACTTACACCACGAAAAAGGGAATTAAAATATGATTTTGTTTGAGAGATTCTGTGAAATTTCTGACAGAGTCAACATGATTACATATGAATGAGTGCTGGTTAGAGGAATACAACGATGGGCGTACGTACAGCTGTGTCTTGAATGAAGTGCCCATCTCTGATTGGTCGCTCACCGACATCATGGAGATGGTGTATTTTAATTAGATGTACGTAATTGGTTAATAGTTGTAACCCAGGTGGACAGTGTATAGCATTGTTTATGTAATTATTTAGTTGTCTTTCATTTAGTGAATTTAGTGTCATTGCCAAGTCTTGAGTCAGGATGGACGTATTTCCTGACTTCACTGACATACATGATTATCTGATAGTAATTTGGAACAATTCTGCTCGCAATTCGAATTGACGTCTAGTCTTCAATTTAAAGACTTCAAAACCTTGCACATTTTGCAGAACATGTAAGTAGCGAACAGTGACAAACAGTTCAGAAGTCTCGAGTACCAAAAGACACACGCAATTCAACCAACTGGGGCGTTTCCATAAACACGTGCGGCAGTACAGTGACAAAGCAAATCCAAGATGTGTGGTAAAGCTGTTGAAAACCTATTTGGAATATATTCCGAAAAGTGGCCCATTCTATCAACGTCCTTTACCAAACTTTTGAAGGTTGGCATCAATACACTCAATATTCCATGAAGATGTATGCGTTTGCTGGTATTGAAGGCTATGTTGATTTCTCTGTATACAATCAGGTCATCTGCGAACAGTCTTACATGTGAAGTAACATATTCAGGTAAGTCATTTATGTATGTGAGGAATAAAAGAGGGCCGAGCACTGAACACCGGAGATGACAGTTTGTGATGAAGACTGTCCGTCGATAACAACTCTTTGATGACGATTGGTTAAAAAGTTTTCGATCCATAGCTTTATGTTGTTCCTTACTCCAAGATGGTCAATTTTAGCAAGTAGGCGTTGGTGGGGCACCATATCAAAGGCTTTGCTAAAGTCCATGCATGATACACAGATCTATTTGCCCACGTCGGTCTAAAATTGTTGCTAGGTCATCATCAAGCCCGTGAGTTGGGTTTCACATGACCGTCCACTTCTAAATCCATGTTGTCTATCGTAGAGTAGGGAGTACTTTTCAAAATGGTTCATTATCTGTTACTATGTATGATGTGTTCCAATTGTTTACAAGCAATACAAGTGAGTATACGGGTCTAGAGTTACTTCGAAGAGATCTATCCCCTTTTTGAAAATTGGTGAAATATTTCCATTCAACCAGTCTTTGGGTAGAGTTCCCGTTGATATTGATTTCTGGTATTTTTTCGTAAGTAAATATGGGTGCAATACTTGTTGCACACTCTTTAAGTAGTCTTCAGGTATGTTATCAGGTCCTGATGCTTTGCTGACTTTCAATTTTGTAAGTAATTTTTCCAGTCCTGTAGTTGTGATTGTGATGGCATTCTTGGGATCTTGCCGTTTCCTAGGTTTGGGATAGAAGTGAGATCTTCGTTCGTAAATATGGAACAAAATTGCTTATTGAGTACTTCTGCCTTTTCCTTTGCATTAGATGCTATTCGGCCCATACTGGACAATGCTTAGTTCCAGAATGGCTAGGTGTTATCTGTTTGGACACTTTGACAGATGCTATTTACATGTTCTTGTCGCAGTTTTTTCAAATGTCTGCCATTTTGTCTTCTTAGTTCTTTGAACTTGTCCCATAACATAAAGTTCCTAGTCTTGCGTGCTTTGTCATACAGCTTGCGTTTTTCCCTAATATTTCTTTTTAGGATAGTATTTATCCATGGTAGATTTGGTTTAGATGAAGTTATTTTGGAAGGTATATTGTTGTTCATTGTTGAATGTATGGTGTCTGAGAACTGATTGCAGAGTTCATCTATATCTAACTGATCTAGGATGTCTTCAGTGAGGTTATTGTTGAGAGCATATAGTTTTTATTTTATTTATTTATTCAGGTAAACCAATGGGCATAAAGCCTATTTACAGGCACCTTTAGAAACAAATATGGAAAAACAAGCATTAAAAAGATAAAAACAAGGGGTAGCAATAACAGAAAGAAGTGACATGACATAAAAGGCAAACTCAGAAATAAAATCAACAAAACAGGTAAAAATATTAAAAACACGCAGCCTGATGCACACGCCGAAAGGCGGAAACAGGACTAAATAAATCTATGTTTGGATTTGCTTTAAAAACGTCATTACAAGTGGTTAAACATCTTAAAATTGGGGAATATTTTCTCAGATTTACATTTCATTAGATATTTCATTATGTCACTATGTATGATGTGTTCCAGTTGTTTACAAGCAATACAAGTGAGTATACATGTATACATTTACAGTTCATTAGATATTTGATTAAATTCAGCTTTGTGGTATAAGTACACTTTACATTTTTTGGCTTGATAGAAGCATGTGAGACTACAATGTCATGGTCACTTTACCAGGTTTTATCTTCATGTTATTTATGAAAGTGGCGTTGTTTGGTCATGTAATTTCCAATGACGAGTAGGAAACGAAAAGTTCCCGCTGTATACAAATTTAAGCCACATGTCACATTTAACCATACCACGTGAAATTATCTAAGCCAACAACTTAAGGGTTATGAAAGTGATGTTTGTTGTTATTCGTTTTGTTTGAGTGAAACAAAGTTATCATATCCCATGTTTACGCCCCCGGCCGGTGCTAGTTAGCTTTCCCCAATGTTCCTGTTCCTACTTCTGCACTTCAGCAAGTTTTCTACAATGGTAAGTAATAACCTATTCGAAACGTAGTCTACGTCAGTCAGTGTACCATTCACTCGATCGGAAGAGTTTTTAAACTCTGACAATACTACTCGTTATGATCAAGTCGTCATCAACTTCATGTCACGTGATTTCCTCGCTTATGATTAGCAAGAACGTCATTTAATCCGTTACATTTTAATTCATAAAGCCAAACTCAGCCGATCAGAAAACACCTGCACGTTTGGCGCTAACGTGTAAACGTTAATACCACAAGATACTCATCCACGTTCAACAGTTGGTCGTGGTGTTCTAACTTCTTTGGAAATCAATCCAAGACGATATTTGATATCGACCGTACGAGCATTGCTGTCCGGTTAGTCGAATTTACATTTGTCTTGAGTAGAAAGGGACTTGTCTTGAGCATAAAGAAAGTTGTCTTTACAAGAATTGGTCTTTTCTCCACAAGAAAGATATTTGTCTTGAGCAGAAATTGTCTTGCCCTTATGCAGCAATAGAGGTATGCATTGACGAGAAAGGGACTTGTGGTAAGGGACTGCTACTTAAAATCGAAAAAGTTGGTCTCCCGACAAAAATGGCCAATTACAGTTCAAATTTGAGCGATGTTCTTCTGCACACCAATGGTACAAATGGAAGTATGGTGACAGGACTTTTGGATAATTCCGACGACGGAATGGACGTACTGCAGATTATTTATCTTATTACTCAAGTTATCATTATGATAGTTGGTGATATTGGTAACATTATGGTCATTGGAGCTGTTCTTGTAAGTGGTAAACTATACACGGCTGGCAACATCTTCATCATGAACCTGGCCATTGCAGACCTATGGGTGACAGCCTTTGTTGATACATTCAGTATCATTGGGATCATTCGAAAGCACCACTTCTTTGTCGACAAGTCTCTGCTATGTGAGGTGATAGCCAGCAGCTGTCTTATAGCCTGCATTGCATCACTATGGAACATCATGGCAATCGGAATAAATAGGTAAGACATCTCTCTCTCTCTCTCTCTCTCTCTCTCTCTCTCTCTCTCTCTCTCTCTCTCTCTCTCTCTCTCTCTCTCTCTCTCTCTCTCTCTCTCTCTCTCTCTCTCTCTCTCTCTCTCTCTCTCTCTCTCTCTCTCTCTCTCTCTCTCTCTCTCTCTCTCTCTCTCTCTCTCAACCATTGTAAGTATGTGCTAATCGAGAAAATCAACAGATTCACGCAATTAAAAACCTAAACCGCGTTGGTATCCTTTAGACAAAGATTACATTATGAGTGATACATGTGCATGTACGTAAGAAGAGTGTAGCTAAAAAACACCAAACAAGTGTACATTGTGAGTGGTATTGTATTTGTATCTACCTGGAGGGAGTTAGGGATGAAGGGAAAGATGAGGCTAGACAGAGGGGGATATAGAAAACAGATACAACCATGAAGCCTATTATAGTGACAAAAGTTTACCAGTTGCGTGACTTTAATGTATTCTTAGACTACCAAAAGAAATCAGTGATGCTGTATTACTTGGCAGTGTGCACCAAGTAGTGATATTTAACAAGATCAGAATGTTTTTGGTCAAGAAGAAACTGGCTCTTTTTTATACAACCCCGCATATACCAATAAGAAATTTAAACTGACTCTTTTTTTAAAAAAATTTTTTTATATAGAAACCCGCATACATTTACGCGCGCACGCATCAAATGCAAACGTCAAAATATTGGCGCCCGCGTGTCTGTAACTAGTTCCAGCGCCTATGTACAGTTTATATTTCTGATTGATTTCGTCGTGATTGTATCATATCAAACATTAATATGAAAGGCGCTGTAAATGTATCAAATGTCTAATAGTGCTGACTATTTGTTTAAACTGTCACTGATCAAATATGAATCATTCTGTGACATAACATTTACCAATTTGCATTATCGTATCATGCTCCATAATGAGTAAAACCGCTTCACCATTCAGTAACATTACCATAATTGGCGAATATAAAGGCCAATGGTGACCAATTTTAGATACAAGCAAACACCACGTCATTTCAGCAAACGGTTCTAAACTGTTGTTGAGATAGGAGCAAATGTTACCTATGTTATGAAATGGTTGTTTGACCAAAACATAGTTAATTTTACTCTAGGCAGTGCAATGGTTGTAAAATGTACATGTCGAGTTAGGCCTTAATCTTGACACTATACCATACCACTGTATATGTACCCTACTGGAAACAAGTCTACGATTATGTTGGTTATGCTAATAATTCAACACTTTGTATCAGTTTTAGTCTGTTTGTCTGTCTTGACGGTTTACTTTTTGGTTTACATTGCAGTTGTAATCTAATCTAATCTAATCTAATCTAATCTAATCTAATCTAATCTAATCTAATCTAATCTAATCTAATCTATTCTATTCTATTGTGGCACGAAATTCTTTTGACATTACTTTTTTCATATTCCCATTAATTTGCAAAAGGTACATCTACATTTGTAAGAACTCCCTGTACAAGAAGGTGTACACTAAACGCAACACCAGTTTCATGGTAGCTGGAATATGGCTTTGTTGCGTCCTAATGGATCTACCAAACTTTTTAGGCTGGGGAGGACACGTCTACGACCACAAGACAATGGTATGCACGTACGAAAGAACAGCAAGCTACTCCTACACGCTTTTCTTCACCACCTTGGCCATCTTCATACCGCAAATAGTGGTGTGCGTTTGTTACTTGAATATCTACCTCTTCGTACGTCGACAAAGGCAACGTATCACCTCGGAACAGATCCAGTCGGCTGCTAAAGAATACCAGGTGAAAAAGAAGGACATCCAGCTCATGAAAACCTTATTCACAATCTTTATGGTGTTCTTCATATGCTGGGGTCCATATGTCGTAGTCGTGTTAGCTGATTTTCGAGACGACTGGCCACAGGTTGTACACGTGCTTATCATCACAATGGCTCACGCTAATAGCAGTGTCAATAGTATTCTGTACGGACTCCTGAACAAACGGTTTAGGGAGAGCTACTGGCGTCTTCTATCTGCTATGAACTGTTTCAAATCTCGTTCAAAGAACGCGAATGAGAATCATAGCATAACAAGTGTCACTGGAAAGAAATTAGCTGGACCAGGCACTTACATTGCTGAGTTATCTCTTGAAGTCATCAAAGACACTTTAGAAGGATCCAAGCAATCGTTACAAGTCATCCGAATGCAGCCACGTGAACCTCAAATAATGAATGCAATGTAAGACTGAAAATCATGTTGAAGACCATGTCTTATCTACACCGTACACACTGTACGAATTGATGTCAATATTTCCTCCAATCTCATGACACTGGCATGCATGTATTTGCATGCATTTATCAATTCATTCTGACTTGAGTCATCTCTGGCCTCTATTCTCAGCTCTGTGCTCATCTATGTTAGCTTCCTGTGTACTACGGTCTCTACAAAATGCCTATATGTTTCATTATAATCATAGTACAATAGTTGGTTTATTAAGACAACTTTCAAACATCTTTTATACCGTTGATGATGATACCACATCAGCTGACAATTTGTTACATATTCAAATAAGACCATATTCAGATAAGACCATATTCAGATGAGACCATAGTCAGATGAGACCATAGTCAGATAAGACCATATTCAGATAAGACCATATTCCATAAATATTTGACTGGTGACTTCTAGTGCACGAGTCAGATCTAAACTGCACAAAATGGTGTAACTTACATGTGTTTCTTTACCTATGAGAACAAGATGATTCAATGTATTAATCCTTGTACCTTGTAGTCTTCACTTCCTAAATTAGTCCACCAGGGACTATAACTGGAAGGTTCTAACGACAGTGGTGGTGGGTGTTTAGATTGACCTTATGTGATGATGGTGGTGGTGGTGGTTGTGGTGGTGGAGGTAGTATTAGTGGTGATGGTGATGGTAGTAATAGTAGTAGTAGTAGTAGTCGTCGTAGTAGTGGTGGTAGTAGTAGTAGTAGTAGTAGTGGTGGTGGTGGTGGTTGCGGTAGTGGTGGTGGTGGTGGTGGTAGTAGTAGTAGTAGTAGTAGTAGTAGTAGTAGTAGTAGTAGTAGTAATAATAGCAGTATTAGTAGTAGTGGTGGTGGTGGTGGTGGTAGTGGTGTTGGTAGTAGTAGTAGTAGTAGTAGTCATAGATGTAGTAGTAGCAGTAATAGCAGCAGTAGTAGTAGTAGTGGAAATGGTGGTGGTGGTGGTAGTAGTAACAGTAGTAGTAGTAGTAGTATTGATGGTGGTGGTGGTAGTAGTAGTAGTGGTAGTAGTAGTAGTGGTGGTGGTGGTGGTGGTGGTAGTAGTAGTAGTGGTAGTAGTAGTGGTGTTGGTGTTGGTAGTAGTAGTAGTTGTTGTTGTAGTAGTAGTAGTAGTTGTTGTAGTAGAAGTAGTAGTAGTAGTAGTAGTAGTAAAAGTGATGGTAGTAGTGGTGGTGGTTGTGGTAATAGTAGTAGTAGTAGTAGTAGTAGCAGTAATAGCAGTGGTGGTGGTAGTGGTGGTAGTAGTAGTGGTGGTGGTGGTGGTGGTAGTAGTAGTAGTAGTAGTAGTGGAAGTAGTAATGGTAATGGTAGTGGTGGTGGTGGTGGTGGTGGTAGTAGTAGTAGTAGTAGTAGTAGTAGTAGTAGTAGTAGTAGTAGTAGTGATAGTAGTTGTAGTAGTAGTGGTAGTGGTGGTGGTGATAGTAGTAGTACAGGCTCTGTAGTTTTTGTGCAACCTCTATTGAAGATGAAATACATTATTTACTTCACTGTTCCTTATACAATGACATACAGGGCCCATTTCTGAATAAAATACAAGCACTTGTACCAAACTTTAACAATTTAAGTATACAAGATAAACTGTCTTTACTCATGACTAAGTTCTGGAATTTTTCTGCTGACTTTATTTATAAGGCTTTCGGAAAGAGAAAAAGCATACTGTATGATTACTTTTCTCCAGTATTTATTTTCAATATGTATATTTATATTGTTCTCTTGTGTCTTATAAGCCCAGTGGGCTGGATGTGGTAACTCTTTAATTTATACGGTACATGTATTTGTATAGAACGAAATGTTCACTTGGTAAGCCCATATAGGACACGTAAATAAATAAAACAAACAAACAAACAAACAACAACAGTAGTAGTAGTAGCAGCAGCAGTAGCAGTAGTAGTGGTGGTAGTAGTAGTAGTAGTGGTAGTAGTAGTAGTAGTAGTAGTAGTAGTAGTAGTAGTAGTAGTAGTAGTAGTAGTAGTGATAGTAGTGGTAATAGCAGTAATAGCAGTAGTAGTAGTGGTAGTAGTAGTGGTGGTGGTGGTAGTGGTGGTGGTGGTGGTGGTGGTGGTAGTAGTGGTAGTGGTAGTAGTAGTAGTAGTAGTAGTAGTAGTCGTGATAGTAGTGGTAATAGCAGTAATAGCAGTAGTAGTAGTGGTAGTAGTAGTGGTAGTAGTAGTAGTGGTGGCGGTGGTGGTGGTGGTGGAGGTAGTAGTAGTAGTAGTAGTTGTGGTGATGGTGGTGGTAGTAGTAGTAGTTGTAGTCGTAGTGGTGGTGGTTGTGGTAGTAGTAGTAGTGGTGGTGGTGGTGGTGGTGGTGGTGGTAGTAGTAGTAGTAGTCGTAGTAGTTGTAGTCGTAGTGGTGGTGGTTGTGGCAGTAGTAGTAGTGGTGGTGGTGGTGGTGGTGGTGGTGGTGGTAGTAGTAGTAGTAGTAGTAGTAGTAGTAGTAGTAGTAGTAGTAGTAGTAGTAGTCGTAATAATAGCAGTAATAGCAGTAGTAGTAGTAGTAGTAGTGGTGGTGGTGGTGGTGGTGGTGGTGGTGGTGGTGGTAGTGGTAGTAATATCCAAACAAGTATTTGGATATTTAATACCTAGTATTTGGATATTTGATACCTAGTATTTGGATATTTGATACCTAGTATTTGGATATTTGATACCTAGTATTTGGATATTTGATACCAAGTATTTGGACATTTGATACTAAGTATTTGGATATTTGATACTAAGTATTTGGATATTTGATACCAAGTATTTGG
Source organism: Glandiceps talaboti (assembly GCF_964340395.1). NCBI lineage: Eukaryota > Metazoa > Hemichordata > Enteropneusta > Spengelidae > Glandiceps > Glandiceps talaboti. Next base: position 23,433,512 of record NC_135565.1, on the reverse strand, counting down.
ATATTTGATACTAAGTATTTGGATATTTGATACTAAGTATTTGGATATTTAATACTGAATGTTTGGATATTTGATACCAAGTATTTGGATATTTGATACCAAGTATTTGGATATTTGATACCTAGTATTTGGATATTTGATACCTAGTATTTGGATATTTAATACTAAATGTTTGGATATTTGATACAGAGTATTTGGATATTTGATACTAAATATTTGGATATTTCATACCTTGTGTTTGGATATTTGATACCTAGTGTTTGGATATTTGATACTAAGTATTTGGATATTTGATACCTAGTGTTTGGATATTTGATACTAAATGTTTGTATATTTGATACTAAGTATTTGGATATTTGATACCTAGTATTTGGATATTTAATACTAAATGTTTGTATATTTGATACCAAGTGTTTGGATATTTGATACCAAGTATTTGGATATTTGATACCTAGTATTTGGATATTTGATACTAAGTATTTGGATATTTGATACCTAGTATTTGGATATTTGATACTAAGTATTTGGATATTTGATACCTAGTGTTTGGATATTTGATACCCAGTATTTGGATATTTCATACCTAGTGTTTGGATATTTGATACTAAGTATTTGGATATTTCATACCTAGTGTTTGGATATTTGATACTAAGTATTTGGATATTTCATACCTAGTGTTTGGATATTTGATACTAAGTGTTTTAATATTTGATACTAAGTGTTTTAACATTTGCTAGTAAGTGTTTGGATATGTGATACTAAATGTTTGGATATTTGATACTAAGTGTTTGGATATGTGATACTGTGTTTGGATTATGGTATCTAGTGCCATGATATTGTATGATGAATGTGAAACTGGTTCTGGCAATGCGAATATAAAAAGGGTCCATCTATCATATATGTGATTTTATGTTACAATACATGTAATCATATCTTGCACTTCTGAATAAATTATTATGTGAATGCACCAAAATAATACGTGGTACAGCGTCTATTTCTGTAGTCATGATTTTTCTCTAAGGGAGCCTTCAATATTTACAGAAGGGAGAAGAGAAATAAATGTTGAGTGCTCATCTCACTTTTTCATCTCAAAACACACAAAACAAATTGACAATCATTGAATCTTCAAATTGGACACAAAACTATGGATTGTAAAATGTGACCCTCCCCAAAACATTATAATGCAAAATATGCCCCCCCCCGAACAGATTTGTAAAATGTGACATATAGTCTCAATCCAATGACCACTACTGACATTTGGAAACGCATGTGTCTTCCAGCAGCCTTTCATATATGTGAACTTTGAATTCCTACCGAAACTGAAATTGCAAACTGCGATTTATTTGAACTCTCTGTAGTTGTGATAATTTCTCCGCCAGAAAACGTCTATTTTTACGACGTCGTTTTGAATTTAAACTGTCGTCAGTAAAGACATATTTGGGTTTGAAGCCAGATATTGTGAATGTCCTTTCTAAATACGGATTGCTTTGTTTTTCCGATGATATTCTGTGTAACTGGTTATTTCCCCCCTAAAGCTATTTGGAAAATTATTGTAAAAGATGCTATCTACGAGAATGGGTACACTCTTTGGAGAACAACAACAATAACAACAACAACAACAACAACAACAACAACAACAACAACCACAACCACAACCACCAACAACATCACCACCACCACCGCCCACCCACCCACCCATCTACTCACTCAATCTGTCCATCCCGATTGCGCGCGCGAGCGCGTGCATCTGTCTGTCTGTCTGAACTGTACATATACGTATACAATGTATGACCTATCACACTAGTTACAGAACATATGCAAAATCTTCGGCATTTCACAATCAATGGCGAATATGCTTCACATATTGCACTTTGGGGCAAAAGTTGAAAGTTCCGTAATGGTATATGAGTAGTTTATAAATTGAAAGAAGTTATTAATCTAATTGTTCTACTCTTCAGTATGAACGGATTAATACGCATTGTATACTTTTTATTTCGGACACTACATATCATCGACAGTACATTTCCCCCTTATAGCTATTTGGAAAATTATTGTAAATTTTGAAAACGAAGGTCGTTGATCACGCGGTACATTTGCCGAGATCTCGTAGCCGCGAATGTTTTTCGAAATTGTCTAGTTTCGCATTTTCGGCGGCTGTTTTTGACGGGGGAGAGGGCAGATCGGGGCGTCGATTGTGCTGCGGGGATTCCTAAGAAGTGTTGCGGTTAGGAAATGTCAGAGTTTCCGTAGGTAGGTCGATATTTTGGCGAAAATAGGGATTGATACGTGCGATACCGATCCGCATCGCATCAGCTGATTGGAATCCCTGCACTAGGAATTGTAGCGTTAGGAGCGGGTTAAACACTAAATCTTAAAAAGTCACCAAAACAGACGAAAAAACCTCAAAACCGCAACGAGACGCTACAATTATTGCAGCTACTGTACATATACATATACAATGTATGACCTATCACGCTAGTTACAAAACATATGCAAAATCTTCGGTATTTCACAATCAATGGCGAATATGCTTCACATATTGCACTTTGGGGCAAAAGTTGAAAGTTCCGTAATGGTATATGAGTAATTTATAAATTGAAAGAAGTTAATCTAATTATACGCATACACATTGTATACTTTATATTTCGGACACTTATAGACACTACAAATCACTACATCTCATATTAGTCCAATTAGTATTATACATAATACATGTAGTAGGTGTAAGGACCTCATAGTCTCTAACATACCAGTGAGTTTACTATATCTGCAATAGTAATGCCACTATACCAATGTTACGGACACTATCTGGTCCAGTTTTATGTATCATGCAAAAATAATAAATTGACAACTGACATTAACTCAATCTTTTCGAAGTTGTGAAATATTATCTTATATGTGCAGGCTATGGATAACCTAATATTGCCTTAATAGAGCCAGAACATCTCCAGATCTGCTAGGGGGGGGGGGGCTGCTAGGACTACCTCACCCCTAGAGTAGGGCAAAACCGAAAAACTAAAATTCCCCCATGACTGGATTACATTCTATTTCTCTGTGTTTCAGTTTCTGTGTCTCCGTTTGTCGATGTCGCTCTGTCTAGTCCCAACCCCCAACCCCCACCCCCCACCCCCGTACCCATACACAACTCACAGAATAGGTAGAAACTTGTTTAAAACAAATGCATTCAGTGAGGTCCCCCGAGTGAGGTCACGCCACACTTTATTCGAAACATAAAGTGTACTGACCCAATATGATTTTGCGACTTAAATATGTGAAGTGTGTAGAAAAACTATGTACAGCAACGTGGTTGATTTGCATATTTGATAATGTAACCATGACAAGTATATTTGGGTCAACGTAAAAACTAAACGGCCAAAAGACACGAACTGACGTCACAAGATACCTTGATCACAAGTGTTGTGTTAACTCACTGGGCTTTGTTTGTATGCCCTATATTATTTCTGAAAATGGCTGCCGCTCGACTTGTCAACAGCGGTGTTTTACACAAGAGGCTCTTAACATGGCGTCAACTGTATACCATGGCTTCTCCGAGACTAGCACAGACGCGTTGTCAGTCAACAGTGCCTAAGTTAGACGTCGAGAATGTCAAAACAACGCCAGTTAAATCTTTTGAAGATATGCCTGGTTTTAAAGGGAACATTTTCGCCACTATAATTCGCACGATCAAGGTCATCAGAAGTGGAAATTTGAAACGACCGTGGATATTCTACGATGAGCAACGACAACTATTTGGCGATATATATAAATACAAGATTGGAGCACTTCAAACAGTTGTTGTCAATATTCCTGAGGACGTCGAGTTTGTGTTGAGACGAGAGGGGAAGTACCCACGGCGTGTCGATATGCCTTGGAAAGACTACAGGGATTTACGAAATTACAAATACGGAATTCTGACATTGTGAGTAATTACATTACTAGTTCCTAATAAGGAGCCTGTCATTTTCAGCGTGGGGTGGGGTGGGGTGGGGGTGTGGGTGGGATGGGATGTTGAAGTTTAGTATGACTGTAATTAATTGGATATCATATTGGTATGTACGAATAATGTTTAGTTTTGGTTCATAATACTACTTTTCTCGGTATCAACCAACCAACCAAATTTCTATGGTGCCGATTTCTATCTATCTATCTATCTATCTATCTGTCTGTCTGTCTGTCTGTCTGTCTGTCTGTCTGTCTGTCTGTCTGTCTGTCTGTTTCTATCTATCTATCTATCTATCTATCTATCTATCTATCTATCTATCTATCTATCTATCTATCTATCTATCTATCTATCTATCTATCTATCTATCTATCTATCTCTCTCAGTCTGATCTGATCTAATCTAATCTAAGCTAAGCTAATCTAATCTAATCTAATCTTATCTAATCTAGATAATCTAATCTAATCTAGTCATCTTGCTGGTCGTCTTGTTATGTGTCTGTCAGTAGAAAGTGACGAATTCCAAATTACTTCATAAATATGTATGTGCTTATGTGGTGTAGTTATGCAGTCGTATTTGTTAAAACTTGCATACTATGTCTGTCGTTACAGAGATGGTGCAGATTGGCAACGTAACAGAACAGCACTCAGTAAGCGTATACTAAGACCACGAGAAGTGTTGACGTACACGACACCTGTCAATGACGTAATCACAGATTTGTTGCAGAAAGTAAGGAGATTGCGGCGATCTGACAACATAGTACCCGGCTTGGAAAATAGTTTGTTTGCCTGGGCCCTTGACTGTAAGTATCACGATGAATATATGGCCATGGACGGTTCAAGGAGAGACAGACAGACAGACAGACAGACAGACAGACAGACAGACAGACAGACAGACAGACAGACGGAATTATTGCTTACATATCACTGAAATTGAGTCAATATAAGTTATCGTTAAATGTTGAGACTATGTTTCAGCGAAGACAAATGCGTGTTTCATCGATTTCGTATAATTAATATTAAATATTAAAATGTATTTTATTTCAATATATGACCTGTTCATCTATTGCTTCAAATACAGCTTGAAATAAGTCTATAATAAAACATATGCAGTTTGCTCAACTCACATCACATGGACTTGGCTATATACATTAACACCCACACCACACCCGACCCGACCCCACCCCACTCTGTGTTCCCCAACCACGGCCAAGTGATAAAAGACCTGTATGTTGTATAAGCTTGACATACAAGTGCTGAGATAACATTTCTCATTAGAGGACTAGAGCAGAAAACCAAAATACACTATAGAATACTTACGAATATAGAATTATAAGATTTCAGGAATAACTTTACTTTTACAAAATTAGTTTTAATGGTCCATGTAGAATTAGAATTTCCCCATAACTAAACAATTCTAATTATTATACTCTCCTCCTTGGTTATTTAGCGGCGTGTTCCGTCATCCTCAGCAAGAAACTGAATCTTCTAGATGATAAACCCAATCCACAGGCACAAGCTTTTATTGAGGCTGTACACGACATGTTTAGAACAACTGTGGATCTATTCGTTGTCCCAGTGTCAATTCAAAAGAAAATAAATACAAAAGCATGGAGAACTCATGTCAAATCCTGGGATGTTATATTTGATACAGGTAAGGTACATCGCCCCCAACGGGCACCGCCAGGAGGGGATTTATACCTCATTGTGTTCTGTCCATCCATCCATCCGTCCGCCCGTCCGTCCGCCCGTCCGTGCGTGCGTGCGTCGGTCCACGTGTGCCTTCACCCTCATATCTTTGGCATGCGCTAAGTGATTTCACCCAAACCTGGCACAAAGGTAACATACTATGTGAGAAATATGATCGTCACTTTCTTTTATGACCGAATCAAATGTGGCCAAATGGCAGCCATATTTGTTGTTAAATTTCACAATATGCATCATAACTTTGGAGGTATATAGTTTTCAAGTGCCTACTCCCACATATCACATATGAGCTTTCTTTTAAGACCTTGACCTTTGACTTTGAAAGTCTTCTTCGAGGTCAAACAGGCAAATTTGGCTTGTCTCCATTGTTTTTAAATCAAACATTTCACTGATGATATTTTAATCACGACATGGGTTTCACTATGAGGGGGCATATTGAATTTGATTGTAATATTCAAGGTCACAAACAGGTTAATATTTATGAAGTTTTGTATCTAGAGACACCATTCAAAGTGGCACAATAACTTAGCTACATAACATACCAATTGGGGACTAAGTTTTCAATGAAGGCTTGTTTAGAATGTATGTATGTATGTATGTATGTATGTATGTATGTATGTATGTATGTATGTATGTATATTATATTCAGAACATGCAATGCTTTCAGGTCGGCCCAATTTGAATCTTTGTGTTGCAACTCATTTTACCTCCCATAAGGAAGGATAATGAAATACAGGTTATTTATTTACAGTATGTTTATCAAAAACTATTCAGCTCTTGCAATTAGCACGCACACACACACACACACACACACACACACACACACACACACACACAATATGTAACACACACTTATAACACACACACATAACACACATAACATGCACATACATACATACATACATACATACATACATACACACACAACATAACCTTCCCTTACAAAAGGTAAAGTATTCATAGCCATGCAGACATGTTTAAGTGTAGTAAATCATGAGTTTGTACACACTTTAATATGTATGGGTTAGAAACAAGTACAAACTTTGAAATCGTTAAATAAAAGACAGAAAATAATTTCCTGATAACAACAATATATATTACAGATAATCTGATAAATTTCATTTCTTTCTTACCTTTACCCTAAGCTAAGTTACTGATAGATGAAAGAATGAACGAAGTTGTCAAGATATCGTCTTCAGAGAATATGGATGAAGAGGAGGTTGACTTCTTAACTTTCCTTGTGGCAAAGTCAAAATTAGAAACAGATGAGATATATTCAAACTGTACAGAGTTGTTAGCAGCAGCTGTCGATACAGTAAGTGTACATTTATAAAGTCCTGCTTTACTGAAACAGTAGCAAAGCTCATAATATATACTGTAACGCCCTAATATGATGATGAAATAAGGTAAATATATAAGATATAACGACGAAAATATTCTTAAAACTTTCGACCCCTCACACATGTGATTTTTTCAAGGATAAAAGAAGTAAACCTACGACCCCAATGCCACATTTATTTAACCAATACAATTAGATTATATTTTCAATCGATTAACTAATAAAACACGTATCTTGCTATCTCACAGACATCAAATGCGTTCTTGTGGGTGTTGGATTGTGTTTCCAAACGTCCTGACGTACAAGACAAATTATTCCGGGAAGTCAGCAAAGTTGTTCCTCAAGGAGAGCTGCCGACATATCAACATGTGAATCAGATGCCCTACCTCAAAGCCGTTGTCAAGGAAACAATAAGGTGAGCGCCTATCATGATAGAATACGTATTGAATATTGAAGGAATTCTAAAGAGAATATCTTTGGTCACCATCCATTGAACTCCATTTGATGTTGTATATATGTATGTTAGCACATCCCAATCAGTTATAACCTGGTTGGCTGCCATCAACGCACAATTGAGTGCTTCATTATTATTTGTAGTTTAGATTTATACATACATACATACATACATACATACATACATACATACATACATACATACATACATACATACATACACACACACACACACACACACACACATACATACATACATACATACATCCATACATACATACATACACACACACACACATACATACATACATACATACATACATACATACATACATACATACATACATATGCATGCATGTATGCACACGCACGCACGCACGCGTGCATGCACACACGCACACACGTGCGCATGCATGCATCCATCCATACATACTTACATACATTGATTAACATCTAATATATGCTGTGTCTATACTATACTATACATGTCATAGGTTGTTTCCACCTGCAATCAATTTGATTCGTATTCTCAGTCAGGACATCGTTGTACAAGGTTATAACATTCCAGCAGAGGTAAGCTTTCCTTTTTTCTTCTACCAATTTCTCTTTAAACGATTGAAGCAGATACAGATATCAATTCAATGTACAGACCTCCATTTAATGCGACATCCAGGCCTTGTTGAGTGAAAACATGACTAACATTTCAGCAGGGGGCTCCTACATAAAGAGTTATTTTCATGTAAAATTTATTTAATTAATTATACTAATTTCTTCAAACAGACGGCGATTCTTATTCCCATTTGGGGAATGAGTAGAGATCCAAGATACTTTGAAGATCCTTTGCAATTCAAACCAGAGAGATGGTTACGTAATGAACATGAACACTTCGATGGATTTCGGTCCTTGCCATTTGGATTTGGGCCAAGGATGTGTATAGGTAAGTGAGTTTATATGGGCCAAGGATGTGTATAGGTAAGTGAATTGATATGGACCAAGGATTCGTATAGGTAAGTGAATTGATTTGGACCAAGGATGTGTATAGGTCAGTGAATTGATATGGGCCAAGGATTCGTATAGGTAAGTGAATTGATTTGGACCAAGGATGTGTATAGGTAAGTGAATTGATTTGGACCAAGGATGTGTATAGGTAAGTGAGTTGATTTGGACCAAGGATGTGTATAGGTAAGTGAGTTGATTTGGACCAAGGATTCGTATAGGTAAGTGAATTCATTTGGACCAAGGATGTGTATAGGTAAGTGAGTTGATTTGGACCAAGGGTGTGTATAGGTAAGTGAATTGATTTGGACCAAGGATTCGTATAGGTAAGTGAATTCATTTGGACCAAGGATGTGTATAGGTAAGTGAATTGATTTGGACCAAGGATGTGTATAGGTAAGTGAGTTGATATGGATTTAGGCTGATATCCAAAAAATTGTTTATTTGTCTCCTGTAACCTTGTGATTAGATATCAACTAAGGGCTATAATCAAATAATAATAACATCTTGTCCTGGATATAATATGCTGGTTTAATGGCTTTCAAATATTATTTTATTATATATTATAGGAAGAAGATTGGCAGAACTTGAAATGCATTTAGCATTGGCAAGGGTAAGTTTTATTAGTGTGATGCCTCTCAACCTTTGTCAAGCTTAATCTGTAATACACAAAAATGCAAAATATCGGTGGACACCGTGATAACACAATTTATTATACCTTAAGTTTCAATTTCAGCATATGGAGGAATAAGTATTTACAATTATCTATACTTGTGTATAAGTAAATAAAGAATTTCCTTGTTTAAGGGATCCTATATAGATTTGATGGTAAGTCTACCATCCGGCTGAATGAATGAGTTCAAGACCAATTTCCCCCCTTCCTCCCAATCATCCCTCCATCATCCATCCATTCTATCAATCTACATTACAATATAATACGAGGGAATGCAATGCAATACAATACAATACAGTACAGTACCATACCATACCATACCATACAATACAATACAATACATACATACATACATACATACATACATACATACATACATACATATATGTGTTCTTTGCTTTCTGTTTGAATATGTGACAACAGAACATTTTTATGACCATAAGTTCACACTTTGATTTCATACCTAGATCTCGCGAGACTTCATCCTGGAAAGTACAACTGACACATCACCTATACTGTCTACAGTTTTGACACCAGACAGACCACTCAACTTGAAGTTCATTGACCGTGTGATGTCATAAACAATTTAAGAAAAGCTAGTTACTTGCTGTAAGCTGAATGTTGATAGCAATATAAATAATGTTTCACATGTCTATATAATAGTGAAGACGTAAAAACACAGAGGCGTTAGTTGAAAATATAGTTTTTTAGAATAGAACAAAGGCCTAATACTATTTTCTTTGTCATCTTTACTTACCTACTTTTCAATATTACTAAAATGAGAAAATCAAAAGTAACGAAAGAACAGAAAATATATTTGAAAAACCGCTATTCGAAGACAGTGATTATAAGTTATAAAAGTGATCCATGTATTACATTTCTTATAGTGCTACGCCTTTGTTAGATGAATGGCTTTATTACCACACTGATGTCTATGCCATTTGTTCAATTAATTAATTCATTAGTAACTTATTATGTCAGTACATATCATCTATTTCACTTATTTTAACGTTAAATTCTTTTCCACTTTGGAGAGCACTACTTTCTACTTTAATTTGCTAGATCTTCGAAGTAAACACATTTTGGTGTCTTTATTTAGTCAATAAAGAGAGAATTATATACAGCTGAAAGAGAGAAAAGTAGCCACGGAAAGAAGAAAAAAAGTTGTATATCATCACAAAAATCAATGAGTCAGTTGATCAATATCACACACTCGATCGATCAATCAATCAATTACATGCTCGCTGATCCCTGTGCATACGGTCAGCTTGAACAGAGAACCCAATTTTATTGACTTGGAAGGACGTTACAGTTGCCAGTGTATATCAGTGTATTAATAAATGAAACTGTAAAGCAGAGTGTGCTTGCAACAATTTCATTTGGTTTTTTCTTCACTTAAGAACATTTCACCTGTTATGTTAAACAACTGGCATGATGATAATCAGTCTGAGCAAATAATAAAAAGTGCTGATTATACATTAGTAGATTCTTGGTTCCAGTTCAATGTAAATGTACACGTGTTAAATACTTGACATGTGTTTTGTGGGTTGTTTTCACAGGTTTCAGTTTTTATGACCTATTCTCTGAAAGTACAAATGATGTATTTCAACTCTCATTGTACGATAAAAAGACGTGTTGATTTATGAAAACTTCTTGTCACTTTCGCTTCACAACCATAACTGTTCTTGTTTCTCCATACAATGTACCCGTTATCACAGATGCATCTGAATCGAGTCCACGAGTCAATCTCTATCTCGTCTGTCATATTTCGTTTGCTGAAGACAGTACTAAAGAGAGATGTACCTGATTTGAGTCGATCCACCAGTCAATCTCTATATTGTCTGGAATATTTCGTTTCCTAAAGAGAATAGTAGAGAGAGATGATAATATAAAGTCTAACTAATTATTTTGTCAACACACACTTTCACACCAATATAATGGATAACATGCAACAATTTGAATCATACACTTCATAAATACTCCAATGTCCATCATCCCATCTCGTCCCATTTTCTGTCTGTCTGTCTGTCTGTCTGTCTGTCTGTCTGTCTGTCTGTCTGTCTGTCTGTCTGTCTGTCTGTGTTTTGTGTGTGTGTGTAAACAACTTAAAGTAAATAACGCCCCATACTGATTGCCATGATATTTGGTGGGTGCCTTACCTTGAGTGTCTAGTTGGGAAATTGTTCAAATCAAAATGATCTTATCACCGGTGTGTGATTTGAGTAAAAAAATGTGATTTTTGGTCAAAAAACTTTTAAAAAGTAACTAAAAAATTACTGGGTAGATTAATCGTTCTGAAAGTTGGTGGGAACATTCTGGGGGGGGGGGTTAAATTAAGAATTGTTCATGACATGATGATTCCATGCTATTAGGGCTGAACATTTGTCTTTTTGTTTTGCAAATATGTCTAGGAAAATGACCGCGCCCATAGCAACAGCTAAATGATCGCGTATATTGCAAAGATGACAACAGGGTTGGATAGGCAATTGGGTAGTCATTCAGCAAATGAACACCTATGTCTAGCATAGATCAGCATGTGGATAAACATTCTTAAAAAACTACAGTTGTGCTACAAAGCCGTTGGCGCTATTTTTACATTTGTTAAAGAACGGGACAGATTTCAACCTCACTCAGGGATTCAAAATCATTTAAACAAGGTTATGTCTATCATGCAGATTCCTTGTGCATATGTGATTATTTGGCAACAATGTCTGTGTGTGTGTCTGTGTGTGTGTGTCTGTCTGTCTGTCTGTCTGTCTGTGTGTGTGTCTGTGTGTCTGTCTGTATGTATGTATGTATGTATATGTCTCTCTGTGTGTGTCTGTGTGTGTGTGTGTGCGCGCGTGTCTGTGTGTTTGCTTTCGTAATTGACCTTTGAATATTTGCATGTCACATATTATGCAGTAGATTTATAACAACTTTAGAACTGTCAATCTAAAAAACAAGGCTCATTTGAAAGAATCTCATTGGTTGATATGATGGTGTGTAAGGTTGGATAAATTAGGAAACAAAACTGTATAACTATATTACTCTTTGGACATCATATTACATCTGAAGACTGCAGCACTAATACAGTTCTAGTATTTCTTCTGTTGGTAAGTTAAGAATGAATTTCTTACTTTTATTGTCACTTAGACACATCATATTTATCATATTCATTGAAAACTAAACATTTTTCTTGGGACACAGAAAGAATTTCGAAAAACACAACACAAAGCTTGCTCAGACATAACTTGGCATGACAGGTATAAATGAAGAAGATTTTTATTACCTTAGGTATGATTAATCAACTAATAAACAACTCTAGATGCTATGATAAGCAGCCTATTCTCAAAACCCTTTATACAAATCTTTATATCACTCCAAAATGACCAATCGTCTGTGCATTCACCTGTCGGGTGTATGTTCATGGGTGACAACAAGGATGGATTGATATGGATAAAGATGTCTTAAAACTGACCACAACTTGTACAGTTGTATTATAACACAATCTTCTCTTAAAGAGTATATTTTGAGTTGAAATAGGTAAAGACAAAACAAATATTTCGGAATGTTTAATTTCCCCATTTAGGAACTCAAACGATTCCATTTGATCTGTAATAAACTGATCAGAAGTTCGCCCTAAATCAGACAGCAGTGTAAATATGTCAAAGTAATTCTTATACCTAAGTATCTCTTATTTCAATTACAGTTACTGATTGGTGTAATTTCATCAAACATGTTTGGTTTGACTGTAATTGTCACCACGTATTTATTACATAGTGCGCTTACTTCTGGTGTAGCCAGTAGACACGACGTATGTACTGATCCGGTCACAAACCGTCGATTAGACTCGTGTGTGACTGCGTCTGGCCAAGCCATGTGCAATGGTACTATAACTCATGGAGCTCAACAAAGATGGAGCTGTCATTGCGACTCTCTGTGTGTGCAGCTTGGAGACTGTTGTTTCGACTATGAAGAAGTTTGTAGTGCTGCTATGACAACTGCATCCACTTCTAGAGTTGAGAAAGAGGACGATTCCTTCTATGTTTGTGTGCCTACCCGATCCGGTAAAATAACAATGAAACAAAGCTGTCCACTTAGAATGAGGAATGACCCCATCTACGACTTATGTGTCGACCCTATCAAGGATGACGGTAAGTGATAATCTTTATTTGGTTATATTTGAATATCAATCAAAATTTCTTTGACATTATCAAGTGTTAGCGTTCTAATTGATTTTTTAAGAAAAGTGTGATGTGAAATTGTTTTTTAACTAATTATCACGGGAATACAACAGATGTAAAGTAAAGTTTACTTTAATAAATCATTTCTGTAGACAAAATGATTCGAATCAATCAAAACTGTGCTACTTGAAAGCTTGCTACTTTCCATCTTGATTGAAGAAAGTTGGTTATTACCATCTTGTCGTCAGGAAAACAACAAATAAGTAATAACATGTTCATGTTCATATCCTATCCCTGTCCGATCTAGGACGTGAAACTGTTGTCATTTAGAACAACAACACGTCTAGCGTGATAGATTCGTTAATCTTAACTTCATGCCTGGATGATTGAGAACAATCATATACAGCATATCAATCAATATATTTTCCTAAAGAGCTAATAGGGAGATCACTACTTTTACCCTCCATAAGGAAGAGTAATAAAATCTCTCTCTCTCTCTCTCTCTCTCTCTCTCTCTCTCTCTCTCTCTCTCTCTCTCTCTCTCTCTCTCTCTCTCTCTCTCTCTCTCTCTCTCTCTCTCTCTCTCTCTCTCTCTCTCTCTCTCTCTCTCTCTCTCTCTCTCTCTCTCTCTCTCTCTCTCTCTCTCTAATACAATTTGCTACAGACACCAATGTCAACCGACAACCAAACGCACGTATCCTAATAAATATTGACTTGATTTATAGTTTTAATGAGTCATTTGCATAACCAATAATTTTTAGGTATCAATCAAGGATGTACGCTTCATTTCATGTAGTTTGTATCACAGTCGCTTGTAAACTGTTATTCCTTTCCTAAATGGTTTTATTCTTGTCTATGACGGTCCTAATACAGAACAATGACGTTATTATAGGGATTGGCGATATTCTTACAAAATCGGTAGCGATGTCATACCCCTGTCCTACGTACATACAACATAAGTTCGGAAACCAAGCCATTACCAAAACGGTGACATCTTTTTTCATCGATCCAAAAGGATTGCCAAAACACCAAATATAACCAAAACATAACCACCCATGCCACGCTTGCGTATCACTGGACCTACCTGATCATTAATATGCAACAACATCGATCTAAAATGCGTTTCATTGAGTTATTTGCATAATTAATGATTTTTTGGTACTTAGGCAATATTTTAACAAGCAAGTTTCAAATTTCACATAGTTTCAATTCATAGATGATAACAAAGTATTCATATTCGATATCACATGAATGTAGTTTTTAGTTTACTTAATTCATTTGCATAATAAATGCTTCAACTGTCACCTGACTTGGTGCATATATTTACTATATCTAAACATCCTTCATCTTAGCAATGCATGCTGTAGGTATGTTAACGATAACAAAAGACTTAGGAACGGAAGTCATTCTTGTTACATCTGGTGATTGTTAAGGATACATTTTAGCTCATTTTGTTCACCGTATTTAGAATTTTTTTTAAATATATTTTTTAAATTTCATTTGTGCAACAAAGATGGTCAAAACGTGAACTCATGATACTGAGGGGCCGGCAACTTTAAAGATAGTGGTAAAATTATGTATAGTTCGAGATATTGTTGGAACTGTCCAAATCAAAACATGTAATATATGTAAATCATTATTGTGGCTGTATGAACAGAATTAGAGAGGTTTCGATGAGCGAATTTACGTGTGTTCTATACGGGCAGCGTCATAGTCACGTGACTCGAAGCAACCTACGCCTTCTATATCAGACGATCAGCCACGCTCTACACGTAACTATAAGTTTTTGTCATTTTTTCTTCGTATTTTTTATATCAAAGTTCAGTTTTCGTTTGGATATTTGCGGGAAAATGGCAAAAATACCAACATGTTTAGAAAACAAAGTCATGTGTGTGGCTCTTCGGACAGAATACTTACGTCAACACGTACGCGCGTGCACATTCCACAGTCTTTTACGTTTGTGTTCTGAACGTGTAACTGAACACAACTTTGTATGCGTACGCGTCAATGTTACGTGTACACCTGTATGATAACGCACCCGTACACGTCATTACGTGTACTCCTGTATGATAACGCACCCGTACACGTCATTACGTGTACTCCTGTATGATAACACACACGCACACGTCATTACATGTACGCCTGTATGATAACACACACGTACACGTATGCGTTCTAAAGTGTATCTAAACCTCTCTAAGAACAAACACCTTGTAAAACGTGATTTAGGATAATAATATTCATTGAAACTTTCCTTTACTCAACAGAAATATCCCTGAGAGTTGTACCAGTGACAGCACTTGATGGGTCAGTTTTCCGTAATGTATTCTGTGCCGAATGTAATGGCATACAATCTTCTAAAGTGGAGATTTGGATGATTAATTGGCGTTGTGAAAAGCCATACCCTAATAGCTTGAACCTCGACTTTTGGCAACTCATCGAGTATATGAACTCTAACTTTCATCAAAGTGGGTCTAACTTCGAAATTATTGAAAGAGAAAATTCAACTGCCCATAGAAGGGTCTGTAGTGATTCCTATGTTGAAACATGTCAGCGTTCTCATTATCAAAGTGATGAAGAGTTTGTAAATGCAACACAACTCTGTCAGTCGTACCTTTCACGTGTTAGGGGTTTCCAACATAGGAGACCTGTTATTTTCAAAAACACTCAATGTGCAATTTGTAATGGTATAAATGTTATGAATTGTGGAGCTAGCTCTTTTGATAGTGGAGCGAGAAACCCTGTGTCTCTTTCCATCCTCTTTGATATGCCTACATTTAAGCACATACGTTTACACGCCATGCATTATAGTGATAACTTTGATGTATCAGGTAATGTTACTTGCCCAAACAATTACATATTTGATCCTTTTCGTATGACATGTAGTCGTCTCTCTGCAGCACACACCCTGGTGGATGTAAGACTCGTATTAAACAAAACCTCTCATGCTAATGAAACCGGTCTATTTATCCCCCGGAACTATTCTCTTACGGAAAACACAACCACAGGCAACAAAACATTGCTGTGTGAACAAGCAGATTTACTATGGCTGAATATCAGAGACTGTCATATTGATAAAGGTATACTTGTTTGTCGTTTTAACGATTTCGAAGTCACGACAAAACGCTTCATTATCATGGATCGAGGGGTTATTGTTTGCATATCCAATTTATTGTTTAGTTCCTCAACTAACATTGAAGAGTGGTTAATATGGTTAAATATAGCTTGTTCTTCTTTGTCAGTGTTTTGTCTGATCATACATGTAATTATATACAGAGCCAAAAAAACACTACACAGTTTCCCTGCTAAAGTCATGTTACATCTGGTGATATCTAAGTTATCAGCACATGTTTTATTCCTCTCAGGAATGGGACTGAATGAGTTCCCACAGCTTTGCTTTCCTTTGGCAGCGTTGCTGCATTATTCTTGGTTGACTGGCTTTGTTTGGATGGCTATAGTGATGTTTGACATGTGTCGTACATTTACTGCTATCAGCAATGGCTCTGTAACGGTGTATCAAGGGATGAAGATATACGTGGCATATTGTGTTTGTGGTTGGGTTCTACCTGCTGTTGTTGTAGGTGTGCTAGCCGCACTTGATCTCTGTGAGTGCACAGGTCTGACCGTAGGGTATGGTGCCGACAACATCTGCTGGATTCGTAATCGAACGGCACTGCTATCATTTTTCATTGCCCCTATCGCTGCCATCCTTGCATTTAACACAATCTGTGGCGTTCTTGTCTTTAAATCAGTCATGAATTCTTCGAGTGTAGCAATTGGAGGTAGTGTTCATGGATGGAAAAAACAGCTTACTCTAGGCATTAAGATATTCATTGTGATAGGACTCTCGTGGTCCCTTGCTTTGGTAGAAAGCTTTGTTGATAATACAGTGTTAAGCGCCTTCGTTATCGTTTTAAATTCCTTACAAGGAACTTTCATCTTCTTAGCTTTCATGGCAGATCGACAACTCAGATCGGTTTGTTGTGCTACAAATGGATCTCATCATGGTCATGGATCATAGATTTGGGAAATGTACATCAAAGCAACTCGTTCACAATCATATGATATATTTTAACTTCTGCTGTTTCGTAATAATCACCACATTCTTTGTATGATTCGAAGTATATATCCATATCATACCAGATCAAACCCAGGTCAATTTTCTATTTCTTTTTCTAGTGCAAAAATTTGGAATGACATCCCTGTCAACGTGTGTTAACTCTTTATATTGTTTCAAAAAAATCTCCGAGCAACATCTACTGGGCCAGGCGCAGTATAACTGATCAACTGTATATTAGTAATTTTAATCGCGTGTACCTAATAAACTATATTGTCTTGAGTACCTTGCTGTGAATTTCTGTATATGCATATGTAAGGGAACAGGCCCAGACTTGCTGTAAGCTATTTCTTGACTCCCCATTTACCCACTGTTATATTTATTTTGGGGTAAATAAACTGATTATTATTAATAGCACAGCATCGGTTATGGTAGAATGTGCCTCGGCTAACCAATCTTCCTGCATTTTAAGTGATTGTTCATTCGATATCTGTAAATATATCTTTTGGTGATTTTTTGGCATGGGGTTTGATCTCTCAGGTCTGATTAGGGCTAGAGAATACCCATTCAAGTTGTTTTGTTCTGCTATAGAATGTGTATAAAGCTGGGGTTTGATCTTTCAGGTCACAGTGTTTAGGGCTAGAGAATACCCATTCAAGTTGTTTTGTTCTGCTATAGAATGTGTATAAACCTGGGGTTTGATCTTTCAGGTCTGATTAGGGCTAGAGAATACCCATTCAAGTTGTTTTGTTCTGCTATAGAATGTGTATAAACCTGGGGTTTGATCTTTCAGGTCTGATTAGGGCTAGAGAATACCCATTCAAGTTGCTTTGTTCTGCTATAGAATGTGTATAAACCTGGGGTTTGATCTTTCAGGTCTGATTAGGGCTAGAGAATACCCATTCAAGTTGTTTTGTTCTGCTATAGAATGTGTATAAACCTGGGGTTTGATCTTTTCAGGTCTGATTAGGACTAGAGAATACCCATTCAAGTTGTTTTGTTCTGCTATAGAATGTGTATAAACCTGGGGTTTGATCTTTCAGGTCTGATTAGGGCTAGAGAATACCCATTCAAGTTGTTTTGTTCTGCTATAGAATGTGTATAAACCTGGGGTTTGATCTTTTCAGGTCTGATTAGGACTAGAGAATACCCATTCAAGTTGTTTTGTTCTGCTATAGAGTGTGTATAAACCTGGGGTTTGATCTTTTCAGATCTGTTTAGGGCTAGAGAATACCTGTATTGTCCGATTTGTATCTTGTCGTAAATATTATTTATGTCGTTTTATGTCGATTTGGAAACAAGCAACCCAGGGTTGTCTTGGACACATAAAGACTGCCAATTCTATTGAAGTCATAAGGTCGGTGTGTTGTGTGGTGTTTGTGTGTTTACTTCACACACATTGCGACTTTATTTCTGACCGTTGTATTTCATCTAAACCATCACAGTCAAGTCACCTGTTTCCATTTTAGATAAACGAAACAGGTAGTACAGTGCTTAAATCCTTAAAAAAAAACCTCTGTCCTACCAGGTCCCCGTTTATACATATGGGTGTGACTGAGACATAGCGCTGATTCAAATCTTGCTCAAAGACTAGCCATTTAGAAACAAATAGTGGCGAAAATCGAAATGGGAATCTACAAATTTCAATTTAGCCACTCTAACTATTCAACCATGTAGTGTACTACATGTAGTTCAGTGCAGTGCAGTGCAGTGCAGTGCAGTGGGGTGGGGTGGGGTGGGGTGGGGTGGGGTGGAGTGCAGTGTAGTGTAATGCAGTGCAGTGTAGAGTAGAGTAGTATTATGTAGTGTAGTGCCATCTCGTGTAGTGTAATATAATGTAGTGTAGTTCAGCGTAGTGTAGTGAAGTGTAGTATAATGTAGTGTAGTGCCATCTCGTGTAGTGTAATATAATGCAGTGCAGTGCAGTGTAATATAATGTAGTGTAGTGCCGTCTTGTGTAGTGTAATATATTGTAGTGTAGTGCAGTGCAGCGTAGTGCAGTGGAGTGGAGTGCAGTGTATGTTTTAAAAATTGACTAGGAGGTAGTCCCAGTACACATATTACTGGTATATATGTGTACATGTAAGTGTTAAAATTCACTAGGAGGTAGTCCCAGTACACATATTACTGGTATATATGTGTACATGTAAGTGTTAAAATTCACTAGGAGGTAGTCTCAGTACACATATTACTGGTATGTATGTATGTATGTATGTATGTGTACATGTATGCAAATTGACTAGGAGGTAATCCCAGTACACATATTACTGGTATGTATGTATGTATGTATGTATGTATGTATGTATGTATGTATGAATGTGTACCTGTAAGTGTTAAAATTGACTAGGAGGTAGTCCCGGTACACATATTACTGGTATGTATGTGTACATGTATGGAAATTGACTAGGAGGTAGTCCCAGTACACATATTACTGTATGTATGTGTACATGTATGGAAATTCACTAGGAGGTAGTCCCAGTACACATATTACCGGTATGTATGTGTACATGTATGTTTAAAAATTGACTAGCAGGTAGTCCCAGTACACATATTACCGGTATGTATGTGTACATGTATGTTTTAAAAATTCACTAGGAGGTAGTCCCAGTACACATAGTACTACAAAAGGTTTCAAAGTCGTCGTGCAGTGCTTTGATTTTCAGAAGTAATGAATCCATGTTGCAGCAACATGCGCGATTAGATAGCGAATGTGTAAACGACGTAACTTGAAGTCTGATCAGAACTGTATGTAACCTGTACTGTATACTACATTGCAGTTTATGGCGTGTAGTCTGCTTTTTTGTGATTGAAATTTGTAACAATTTGGTCGAGTTGGCTAGTGGCAAAAAGCTTTTAAAGTTGAAGGACAAAATAAAATTTAAAAAATCTATAAAATTAATTCTATAAACGGTTGCATGTATTATGATTAATATCTAAAGATATAACACTGTTAGATTTTTAGCTACCTTACAAATACAAATATTTTGTCATTTTGACTTAGTATAGTGCAAGTTAAAGACACAGTTTCAATATGTAACCTATATTGTGAAAATAATCTATTCACAATGTATTTCTATTTTTCCAAGTGAGATCATTTCACTTTCCTGAATTTAGGCTAGGATACAGATTAATTGCTTTGATGGAGAATATATTGTTCATGGTTCCAAGAATCAATAGGAGAGTATCATACACTTGCTTTGGAACGGTAAATTGGAAACGAATGTGACGTTTCCATTCGTCTACTACGGACCTCGATCTGGCAATAATTTAATTATTTAGCGTTAATGTTCGTAGTTGGTATCCTTGGTCTGGTTCATGATGGATCTCCTCTGTCTGATCTGGATTGCTTCCTTTACTCTACGTTTTAACCAGGATAGAACCTTGGTGTTATCCCAGGACACATCATATGGCCTGTCACATTCGTTTCCAATTTACCGTTCAAAATAACTACATTGTACTTCCAAATTGCTTTGATGTATTTTTTATTTGTTATATATCCGGAACATGATATAATTAGGACAGTAAAATATAGTTACTTTGAAGCGGTACATTGTAAACCAAAGTTATGATATTTTGCCATCCTGCTGACTCTTGGAACCATGAACAATATGTTGTCAATGAAAGAACTATGAATCACAAATAAATTATATGTACTTGTAGAGTGTATATTTTATTCATATATATATATATATATATTAAACGTTGTTGATATTTTTAAATGTATATTACAATTTCTTGTCTTGTATTTCTTTAGAGTAAGCTTCAAGTGTGTGTGTGTGTGTGTGTGTGTGTGTGTGTGTGTGTGTGTAGACTTTGGGAGGTGTTCTTAAAACTGCACTGGTTTGTTAGATATACCGACTTCACATTTGAGTAGAAGTACAAATTGATTTTTGGGTCCGCAGCCAAAAATCTGTGCCCCAATGAATTACAATGTTTTTTGTATTGTATCAATTTTTCAGGTAATCATGTCATCAATGGAAGCATTTCACCAGGCCATGATCTTAGTGAAATACTCTGTAGATGATATCATTGAATTTACTTTGAATTGATAAATTCTTCTACGTCTACAGTGCAAGTCAATCATACCTGTCACTAACATTTGGAAATTATGCATATCGTAATTAAAAAGAATATACACAATGCAATTATGTATGTTCATTGTTTATATTTATATTTTTCCACCATCCGTCCATCCATCCATCCATCCATCCATCCGTCCGTCCATCCATCCATCCATCCATCCGTCCGTCCATCCATATAATAATTTATATGGCACCATATATCCAAAAGCTGTTCACAGGTGCTCAACAGGAACTCAAGGAAAATAATTACACCAGGCTTTCTTGTTAGTCTGCCAGGCAATGCTATTGTTCACATTTGCATTGCATATACAAAAATAATTACACCAGGCTTTCTTGTTAGTCTGCCAGGCAATGCTATTGTTCACATTTGCATTGCATATACAAAAATAATTACACCAGGCTTTCTTGTTAGTCTGCCTGGCAATGCTATTGTTCACATTTGCATTGCATATACACAAATAATTACTCCAGGCTTTCTTGTTAGTCTGCCTGGCAATGCTATTGTTCACATTTGCATTGCATATACACAAATAATTACACCAGGCTTTCTTGTTAGTCTGCCTGACAATGCTACTGTTCACATTTGCATTGCATATACAAAAATAATTACTCCAGGCTTTCTTGTTTAATAGTCTGCCAGGCAATGCTATTGTTCACATTTGCATTGCATATACACAAATAATTACTCCAGGCTTTCTTGTTAGTCTGCCTGACAATGCTACTGTTCACATTTGCATTGCATATACAAAAATAATTACACCAGGCTTTCTTGTTAGTCTGCCTGGCAATGCTATTGTTCACATTTGCATTGCATATACACAAATAATTACTCCAGGCTTTCTTGTTAGTCTGCCTGGCAATGCTATTGTTCACATTTGCATTGCATATACACAAATAATTACACCAGGCTTTCTTGTTAGTCTGCCTGACAATGCTACTGTTCACATTTGCATTGCATATACAAAAATAATTACTCCAGGCTTTCTTGTTTAATAGTCTGCCAGGCAATGCTATTGTTCACATTTGCATTGCATATACACAAATAATTACTCCAGGCTTTCTTGTTAGTCTGCCTGGCAATGCTATTGTTCACATTTGCATTGCATATACACAAATAATTACACCAGGCTTTCTTGTTAGTCTGCCTGGCAATGCTACTGTTCACATTTGCATTGCATATTCAAAAATAATTACTCTAGGCTTTCTTGTTAGTCTGCCAGGCAATGCTATTGTTCACATTTGCATTGCATATACAAAAATAATTACTCCAGGCTTTCTTGTTAGTCTGCCAGGCAATGCTATTGTTCACATTTGCATTGCATATACAAAAATAATTACACCAGAAAGCAACTGAACTACAAAGTTCATATTAAATAGGGGAAAGTTATAAAATAATGTCTTACACAAGAGAAAGGGTCAAGTCCCCATATTATAAAACTATCTAGCAGAAAACGTAGATTCTAACACTTCCTTTCTTGTAATTTTCTTTATTGATATTGTACAATATAGTTATTAACAGATCAGTCTGACGAAAGGCACTTTTGAATAGCAGTAAACAAAAAGTGTTGATTTAGTATAGTCTACAGAATTTGAAATCAACCAGCGAAAACTTCTCAATGGCTCAATGATTTTTATACTACAAGATGTTGCATTTAACACCCTCTGTCTCCACACCTCCAAATGTGTGTATCAATATAGGCATAGGGAAACAACTGATTCATATCTATTGAACACTTTCGAACAAACAATATGGAATTTACACCTAGATCGTTTTACATCACGACAAACAGCGTCTGCCTACGTCATTGGTTCTATGTCATTATTTTCCCGGGTTTTCATAAATGATGCTCGTGGAAGTAAAATCATTTTATTCCCTAATATTCTTTCTTCTTCATACCGTAAAATGCTCATATACAAGGATATTGTCTTTGAACGTAACAATGCCCTTTAAGTTACATGTGATGGAAATGAACACCTTTTCCCTAATTACATGCACAGTAGATACTTGTAAACATAATCCTAAGAATACATTCCCTGTGTGCCTGCATACATACATACATACATACATACACACACACACACACACACAAACACATACATACATACATACATACATACATACATACATACTTACATACATACATACATACATACATACATACTTACATACATACATACATACATACATACATACATACAGTATACACACACCCCCACCCTCCCACCCACCCACCCACCCATTCATTATGTTCACAGCACTTCTGAACCTCAGTTATTATAATAATAACATAAATTGAAAGCATATAGATATAAGAATACATCAAGGAATTCTATCAATAAATTTCAAATTCAAGGGTCTATCCGGTTGCAAGATTGTCGTTGGCTTCACAAAAACATCTGTCGTGGCCTCAAGTATGAATTGTTGAGAAATCTGGAAAAAAGCCATGTGATAATCAAAATCCATGTGGTTATAAAGATTCGTTTGGATGGTGTGGACCAGCATAGATATATATATATATATATATATATATATATATATATATATATATATATATATATATATATATATATATATATATATATATATATATATATATATATATATATATATATATATATATTGAACATATTGTAAATATATATTGTCTGATGAACGCATTGAGCGTGAAACTCAGAGTTACAACCAAGTTCCAACCAACCTACTTTGATTATATATATATATATATATATATATATATATATATATATATATATATATATATATATATATATATATATATATATATATATATATATATATATATATATATATATATATATATATATATATATTGCGACTGCTGTTAGCCAGTTTTCACTTTATATGTATAGCTATATTCTGAAACAAATATCAAATTAAAGTCAGACATACTACAATTGTACATGCATCTTTAGGTGGCCAACTATCCCACTTAATTCTGTTGTCAAATATCACATATAATGGTGTCTTCTTTTCAAATATCACAAATTGCTGGATTATCTATGAGATAATCTGTGAGAGATACTTACCCTCGCCAAGGATAAATGTATTTCCAATTCTGCCAATCTTTTCCCTGCAGGTAAACATTATTATTATTATTATTTTGTAATTATAATTACATTAATGTATTATTATGAACTCTTTGTCTAACACAATAGTGGCAAGTTTGCTTTCAGAAACTAGTATAAATCACAACGTTTACAAGAATGCTAATGTGTACTCTATCTTCAAACAATGTCATATTCTTCTCCTGTGAGATTCATGTACGCACTGATGCCATCATTCAAATCAGTCAGTTTTGTAACAATGACTGTATGGTATATCATGAAAATTGTTGACCAATGACGTCATTTTGAGTTCAAGTGTGTCAATATGGTCAATACCAAGTGACCTTGTATTGGCAAATCAAAACAAGGGTAATGGACAAGGTGTGGTACAAAAGTAAGTGGACCATGTTATGATTCATTTGGGTGATGTCAAAGGCACGGAACACAATAGTTTAAATTGATGGATAGATAGATGCATGGATTGTTGTTTGTTTGTTTGTGTTTGTTTGTGTGTGTGTGTGTGTGTGTCTGTGTGTCTGTGTGTTTGTTTGATTGTTTGTTTGTTTGTTTGTTTGTTTGATTGATTGATTGATTGATTGATTGATTGATCGATTGTTTGATTGATTGACTGACTGTGTGTGTGTGTGTGTGTGTGTGTGTGTGTGTGTGTGTGTGTGTGTGTGTGTGTGTGTGTGTGTGTGTGTGTGTTTGTTTGTTTGTTTGTTTGTTTGTTTGTTTGTTTGTTTGTTTGTTTGTTTGTTTGTTTGTTTGTTTGTTTGTTTGTTTGTTTGTTTGTTTGTTTGTTTGTTTGATTGATTGATTGATTGATTGATTGATTGATTGATTGATTGATTGATTGATTGATTGATTGATTGATTGATTGATTGATTGATTGATTGATTGATTGATTGATTGATTGATTGATTGATTGATTGATTGATTGATTTTGTGAAAATACTTGATATTGTGAGAAAAATGACAGGCAGGACTGAATTAAGTGTGTGTCTTGGTTATATCAGTCTGTTTTTAATGAAAACTTGCAACATGGTATATGTTAGCAGTGACATAACATGGTATATGTTAGCAGTGACATAATAATTGTTTTGAAAATGCTGTAAAGTCCTACCCATACACATCCTTGGTCCATAACCAAACGGCAATGATTTAAATCCATAAAAATGTTCTTTTTCTTCCCGAAGCCACCTCTCTGGTCTGAATTCCGATGGGTCTTTAAACAACTCTGGATCTCTTCCCGTTAGTACTGTCCAACCAACTATGCAAGTCTATGAAAGGTAAAGGAATGACAATTGCAAATATCGAAATGCTCGGAGTAACTGATCAGCTAATTGACATTGACCTCACATAACCCATTGTATTGATAAGAACGTACAACAGAGCATAGAGATTGACAAAGGATAAACACACATACTTTAGTACATATGTGTATGTTTATAAATTATGTTGGTGGTGTTGTTGTTGTTGTTTATTTATTTGTTTGTTGGTCAGTTTGTCTATGTATGTATGTATGTATGTATGTATGTATGTATGTATGCATGCATGCATGTATGTATTGTTTGTTTGTTTGTTTGTTTGTTTGTTTGTTTGAAACACAGTTCCTGTGCTCCAGGGTATAAAAACACTATGTGATTTGCATGTTGAATACTATTGCCCAGATGTAAAAGGTGTTTTCATCATTCATATACCAGTTCTCCATTTGTTAGTCAGATAGATACTTGATAAAAATTGAGCAATAGCTGACTTGTCATTGATAAACTGTATCAATTTCAATGGCGTGGAATGCAAGCGTCTTTGTTCCAATTTGAATATCAAGACTTACTTTAGCTGGTATGTTGTAACAACGGATAATAATATCGTCGTCTAAGATGCGAGAAATAGTTGCGATAGGTGGATATAACCTGTACAGAAAACAAAACCATTGGTATGGTGATAATGTCAACACACACACATTTACTATAACATTTGTCAATAGAGTACACTCACAGCTGTCCCACGTCAAGGAGCTGTAGCTGTGAGTTCTGGAAATATGTTAATATTTATACAAAAGTAAAAGTAAGATATAACAGGGGGGTGTCCCCTAGAAAGGTATACTGGTGCGTGCCGCCATGTGGACACATTTTCCATGAAAAAAATCACTAAACCTGGGTCGACTGCTGATCTCAAAATTCCCTAATCATGGGTTAGACACTATGGAAATCTAACGTCTTCATGCTTTAGAAATAAAGGTAATTGACTGGATGACACCTGGTAATTGACTGGATGACACCTGGTAATTGACTGGATGACCCCTGGTAATTGACTGGATGACTCCTGGTAATTGACTGGATGACTCCTGGTAATTGACTAGATGACCCCTGGTAATTGAGTGGATGACCCCTGGTAATTGACTGGATGACCCCTGGTAATTGACTGGATGACCCCTGGTAATTGACTGGATGACCCCAGGTAATTGACTGGATGACCCCTGGTATTGACTGGATGACCCCTGGTATTTGACTGGATGACCCCTGGTAACTGACTGGATGACCCCAGGTAATTGACTTGATGACCCCTGGTATTGACTGGATGACCCCTGGTAATTGACTGGATTACCCCTGGTATTTGACTGGATGACTCCTGGTAATTGACTGGATGACTCCTGGTAATTGACTAGATGACCCCTGGTAATTGAGTGGATGACCCCTGGTAATTGACTGGATGACCCCAGGTAATTGACTGGATGACCCCTGGTAATTGACTGGATGACCCCTGGTAATTGACTGGATGACCCCAGGTAATTGACTGGATGACCCCTGGTATTGACTGGATGACCCCTGGTATTTGACTGGATGACCCCTGGTAATTGAATGGATGACCCCTGGTAATTGACTGGATGACCCCAGGTAATTGACTGGATGACCCCTGGTATTGACTGGATGACCCCTGGTAATTGACTGGATTACCCCTGGTATTTGACTGGATGACCCCTGGTAATTGACTGGATGACTCCTGGTAATTGACTGGATGACCCCAGGTAATTGACTGGATGACTCCTGGTAATTGACTGGATGACCCCTGGTATTGACTGGATGACTCCTGGTAATTGACTGGATGACCCCTGGTAATTGACTGGATGACCCCAGGTAATTGACTGGATGACACCTGTTAATTGACTGGATGACCCCAGGTAATTGACTGGATGATTCCTGGTAATTGACTGGATGACCCCAGGTAATTGACTGGATGACCCCAGGTAATTGACTGGATGACCCCAGGTAATTGACTGGATGATTCCTGGTAATTGATGGATGACTCCTGGTAATTGACTGGATGACCCCAGGTAATTGACTGGATGACTCCTGGAAATCTCTAACAAAGAACCTATGCATTATACATGGGTAGATATTTTCATCTTGGGCATCGCGATCCCATCTGAAAATTTAAGGTATAACCACCTACCCCCGGCGGAGGGGAATCTAACATTACCTTACAGTTTCTCGTAGTACAGCTTTCAAATATGGCATTTGGTTTATATCCTTGTATGTTGGTGTCTTTCCCGTTGGAACAACGCGACTGATTTCTTCATACAGTGAGTTTTGGACTTCTGGGTGTTTAGCTACACAGTATAGAGTCCATAAGAATGTATTTGATGTCTGTAAAATCAAGAAAATTAATACATGGAATTACTTTGACTATTTCTGGTAATCACTTTTGTCCGTGGTATGTTTGTTTTTAACACTGGGACTTTCAATTTTATTTTAACTTTTGATATTTATTTAATTTATAAAACACTTCTTCCATAATAAAACATTGTTCAAAAGATTTCAGCACTTTATAAGATGACAGTAACATAAAAGAGGTACATAAAAAGCATTTAAAAAAACGAATTGAAGCAAATATTTTCAGATACATAACAACAACCAATAAAATGTGCATACCGTATCAACAGCAGCTGCTAATAAATCAGTAGCGTTTGCATAAATTTCCCCTGGTTTTAAGGTTCCTTGAGAAGCCATGTAGGTGATGAAATCTGTCTCTTCTTCATCAATGTCTTCACCTTCAGATGTTCTTTGTGTGACTTCCCCCATTTTCTCATCTATCAGTTTCTTTGCTGTCGGTTTAAAGAAAATGAAATTAGTTAAATGATTATTTTGGTGGATAAAAACTTTACAACAATTATAGGCGATTTGTTCCTGAAGCCTGCTGTGATAACAAAACGAAGCTCCTATTGGCCTCACCCCTGTACAGCACGTCTCTCCTAAGCCAGATTTGGCAATTTCCGAACTATATTTTAATGAGGTCACAGGGTTAGTGACAATGACCTTTCTTGGTCCACTAAGCCGAAAAGGATGCAGCTAGGAATAACAAGAGAATCAACTTTCATTATTTTCCTTGAACAACTAAAAATGATGTATATCTTTAAAATGTATGGGTTTTACAGTCAGGGCCTGACAAGCTTATACACATTACTTTGTCAATTTGTGGAAGCATTTCAACGCAAATACATTTTGTTAATATGAAATATTCAGGGGGCATATTTCAAAAGCGCTTTTCTTAAGATATAAAGCTCAGTCTTGAATTGTTACCTGTAGTGAAGATGACATCCCAGGCTCTGACATGTTTCCTCCAAATTGGGCTGTTCACCTTTTGTTGAAATGCTGATGGAATAACAAATAACCATGTCGTTGTATTGAACATATCATGGACGGCTTGGATGAATTCTTGTGCCTCTGGATGTGGCTTGTCATCTAAAAGATTCATCTTTTTATTAAGGATGATGGCACAGGCAGCTGTGAAAACATAACATGAATGAAAACATAAACAAGTGTTCGCAGAACACATTATTTCTGTGTATTTAATACAGTATTCGACAGCCATATTGGATTCTGAAATGGCTCAATTACTAGTATTATATCATTTTGACCTTACAAATTTTTAAAGTATGCAGTAATCTCGGGGTTTTTTGTTCCTTGATTTTAACTAAACATAGGGTTGACTTTTCTTGAACAAAGCAGCAGCAAATATTCTTTTAATATAATTCATTCCGAGTTGAGTTTTTTTCTTCTGCATATTAAAAGGTACTCACATTATTCTACTATTGATCACTTGCAATTGATTGAACTCACATCTGGTATTAGGATATAACTTATGAACAATACCTATTGAAAATGTAGAGGAACTAATTGTATGCAATCAACAGGTCTAACAATGTCAGAACATAAACTGTAATAATGCCACAGAGGCATGTGTCGGCATTATCATTATTATTATTATACTAGGATAGTTTGTCTGTGGATAGTTTAATCATGCCAAGTCTTTAGTAAGTATTTTTACTTGTGTATAAAGCTTATAAACTCGGCTTGAGCCACTTTCAGAAGTTGTCATTTTGACACATATGCTATGTGCATGTACTCTAGCAAGATTGTACCATGCTTACACTCTAGGGACCATTTGAACACTATATCTTCAAGATTTTGTACGATTTTGTTTGATTTCCGGTCTCTGATAACTTTGGCTAACGTGTCGTTGATGACGTCAGTAACTGCATCGTTATACGATGACACTTCTCTGGGTCGTAACATACGTTTACTGAGTGCAGCTCTATTACGGTGCCAGTCTTCACCTTCACTGTAAACAGATTAGACACAAGACAACAAATATAGTATTTAATCATCAACATCCAAATATTTAATTTTGTGAATAATCTTACCACCGTTTGAAACATTAAAGGCTTGAAAGAACTATGTTTTTGTTAGGGACCAAGAAGAGTTGAAAAATCAACCATGTACTGAAGAATTTATGGGGATATCCCTTCAGCTCAACAACCTAACCACCCCAACCCACCCCCTTACACACACACACACACACACACACACACACACACACACACACACACACACACACAGAGTAGGCATCATGCTGATATCACTCCTCGATCGATTGAAGGGGAAATGTCCGTTCACTAAATATCTCAAAACATACCTTTAAACTCATTTCGAGATTTCTGTAAGTATAGTAACTCTTAATGGAATGCATTGTACCGCATAATTTTACATCTTCAGCGTATGTGGTGGGGTATTGTACAATTGTCCTTATAAAAGTCTCTGTGGCGTTCCAAAATGGGGAAGGGGAATTGGAGCTACTAACATCACTTAGTTCATTGGGGACATAAACGCGAGAGCATTAAGTTGTGCGAAAGAATATTTGGCCAAAGTATATTCTGCTAGGCGCTTCCCGCCTCTCCCCCCTGCTAGCCTTAAATGTTGACAGTTCTTTTACTAGACAAATGTAAGTACTTGTCATGCAAGCATCAAAACATAACACAGCTAATGACGTCATCGGAAAGAAACGATTCGAATAACCGATGAATGTAACTCGTATGTATAATTAGTGTCGGAATATATAAATTGCACAGTTTGTAATTCAGTGATATCTGTACATGTCCGTTGCTATGTAACCAGCAGCAAAAGTACGTTAACAGACATACTTACTGTAACAGTACACCAAGTGGGTGACCTCGATAATTGCGATATTGAATCCATGGCTGAAATGGTATTCTAGTTGGGTATTTGCCTTCGTTCCTCAGCACCATTTCAAAATCTTTCGGGTCACTTAAGTTTACTGTTACGAGAGCTCCAATACTTTGCTTCCAAATTGGACCGTACTTTTTCTTGATTTCTTTCATCATCTCCGAGGGATCTTTAATTGTCTTCATTCCCGACGTGAAGATGCGAACTACAAAGACAAGGGCGCCGAAGAATCCAGTTCCCGGTCCTGGTAATTCATCGAACGATTTAACTTGTCCACTGTCGGCTTTATTGACAGGTTCTTGCGAAGCTGAACTGAAATGAGCGGTGGGAAGAAGTCTGCAATGTCGTTTAGCGAAACCTTGAAATATGGAGACACGATACGCCATGTTTTAAAATAGTGACCTGTTTATCTCAAGGTCGTGCCTGAGTTAATGCATTCACAAGCACATTATAATTTATAGCCAGCCGTACGTGTTGTACATAAACCACACTGTAAATATGATCAAGGTTTGTATTGGTTTCTTATAGGAGTATTACTATTACCATGGTTACAATGTGTTGAAAGAGTTAAACTACAATCTACACAATATTCGGATTCGCCCATCGATACACTGACCATAATTGTCTTTCTTCAACATCCAACCCGTGACAATGGAGGGAATAATGGGGATGGACAGACAGACAGACAGGCAGGCAGGCAGGCAGGCAGACAGACAGACAGACAGACAGACAGACAAACAGACAGAGCTGTAACATAACTTGAGGTGAAATATTTCGAAAATTATTCCATCATTGATAAAGAAGTATTTCTAAAAAATATTTAACCAGGGTAGTCCCTACCGATTCAACAACCATTACAATGTCAAATGTTTGTCTCTAGATTTAAAATATCACGTGATGCGCATTCTTTTCAACAAATCATGGATATAAATACAAATATTATTTGATGCAGTGTGTCATTTGTGAAAACCCCAAAATAACTACTTATTGCATAACAAAGTGTTACATCTGGGAATGAGCAAGTTAGTGTTATATATGTTCTGGAGTGGGTGAGTGAGTGAGTGAGTGAGTGAGTGAGTGAGTGCGTGCGTGCGTGCGTGCGTGCGTGAGTGAGTGAGTGTGAGTGGGTGGGTGGATGGGTGGGTTGGTGGGTGAGAGGAGCAAAGAGTTTAGTCCAGGCAAATGGACTGTATGAATTCTACAATGTCATTCTTGAGTGATCTGTATCTAGCCACAAAATACCGCCCTCGCATGACAAGCAGATTTTAATGGTCAGACGCAAGTTAAAAGGTCGCACGACCTCATAGCTGAGTCTTGTCCCTGATAACAACAATGGCGAGCAGGACTTTAATTGGCAAAGTTGCAAAGCAAAATTACATTCAACTTGCCTTGGCACGGGTCAGCTCAACATCGACGGCACAAGCACAAGTCGGCAAACATGACATAGACGAAACCAAAGTGAAGCCGTTTGAAGAAGTACCAGGACCTGACACAGGGTTCTTCAGAACAATCATTCTTAGTTTGCAAATGGTAGCAAGGGGTGACCTGAAAAAGCCTTGGTCGATGCTAGCAAAGTTTCGACAAGAATATGGACCTATTTGGAAACAGGGATTTGGTTCGTTTACTCTGGTTACTATGACAGACCCTGTCGATGTAGAGAAGGCGTTCAGAAACGACGGCAAATATCCGATGAGGTTACCATTTCAGCCTTGGGTTGAATATAGAAATCACCGTGGTCATGCCTTTGGCGTTCTACTACAGTAAGTATAGAAATCACCGTGGTCATGCCTTTGGCGTTCTACTACAGTAAGTACACAGTTATACTGACCATGTAACATGTCGGTTTGTTTCTTGATTTCATGGATTTAAAAATACATTTAAAAAAATAGTTTGACACTGGCATGTGAGACATAATGAAGAGTAGATGGAAATATGTGCAAATAATCCACATCCATAAAAACGTATACTTACAGCCCTTTAATTCTTCAGTATTTTTGCTTTCATCAAATTCAATAATGGCTGGGAACGCTGGTAAATAATAGAAGGGGGAAATCTCGTAAAAATGGCAATTTTCTATACCTTGTTAACAATGTGGGAATCCCCAGTATAGTGATTTGGGAAACCAGGTAGATTTTACCATAGACCCTTCACCAACTGTGGTCTATGCTAAACACTGGATTTAAATTTTTGGTGTGTGAATAGACTTCTTACCAACTGAAATAAAATGTTCATGTCGACAGTCCGCTGGTCACTTAGTCTATATGGATTTGAATCTAAAAATCTCTTTACCTCATAATATTCAAACCCAACAGATAGCATCTAGACTGGTCAATTATAGCTTATTTTCAGTACTGATGTGTTACCATGGTTACTAGCTCCATTAGTTCTCTGATGTCAAATGAGAACTGTTATAGTAAGACACATTAATTAGTGCCAATAACAGGTGAGGTGAATCACCAGGGTCGATCATTATTGCTACTGATGCAAATTTTATTTGGTTTAAAATGTTAAATTATCAAAAAATGTAATGTAGGTTATACAAAGTGCATTGTAAACCATATACATAGGACTGATTGAAAGCAGTTCAAACTTATTTTTTAGTGGCCGTCAGTACATACCAGCACCAGAGATACTTTGGTAAAGATTGCACAACTTGTCATTATGCAAATGTGCTAAATATCTGCATTGTCATTGTATATAGATAAAGCCAGGGCACTGTACTCCATTCTTTATCTATCAAAATATGTATAAAGTTAGTTTCAGCATCAGCTTCAGATTCAGCCTCATAGTCTCATAGTATAATGTAGTAATGAGACTATACATATGTATGAGGCTGAATCTGAGACTCAATATGAGATTAGTCTCATTGTCCTCCGATCTGAATCCGATTCTGAATCTGAGCCCAAGTTTATGCACATTATCTATGCCTTGTTCATGTTGCTAATAAGTGACTTTGTTATTTTAAGTACTTTGACTTGACCTTTGACCTGGACAAAGGAATTATTGAGACACATATACTCTGTCATATTTCTGACCATTGGAATGTTGTCTTGGTTACCAGGATCCTTGTGGTAACCGAAACTGTGGAATGCGGTTACATATCACCTTAGCTTTACCACTGCTGGCTGTAAGGCCAAACAAAATAATTGTTTCTGGTCAGTGCGTGCATCACTTAAATACCCCCATGTCAGTCTTTTTTAGTGTGTGTTTGTCCAACCCATGCAGTCTGCAGATCTGTGGGGAAACACAAAAATAACCCTCCATTCTTCAGTGAAGATAACTGCAGAGCCAATCATGAACAAGCAAATGATATATCTGCCCCACATACACACTTGCTCTAAAGTACTACTAAATAAAAAGAACATTAACTGTCATAAATAGCCTTAGACTGAGTGACAGGTTTGTTGAGAATTAAAAGAAGAAAAAAATTCAAATCATTGCACCATTTTACGCAAACTGTCCTCAGCAGAAACAATTTATTTTTTTTGGCCTAAAAAGGCAACTTTATAGTTAGATGTACATGTATGTGAAATATATGACATGATAAATGTACCCATTCAAGCATCATTATATGAGAGAGAGAGAGAGAGAGAGAGAGAGAGAGAGAGAGAGAGAGAGAGAGAGAGAGAGAGAGAGAGAGAGAGAGAGAGAGAGAGAGAGAGATAGAGAATGAGAGAGATGAGAGAGAGAGAAGAGAGAGAAGCGAGAGAGAGAGAGAGAGAGAGAGAGAGAGAGAGAGAGAGAGAGAGAGAGAGAGAGAGAGAGATGAGAGATGAGTTTTATAGTTTGGTAAAACATGGAAATGCAAGTCACAACTCAATTTGGTGAATAAAAAAACCCACTTTATTTGATGTTTCAGTCGTTCACAGAAGACATTCCTCAGGAATCTGAAATAAAATTACAGTGGAGTATATAATTTGTAAAATAAGACAAAAATTGAATAAGTGTAGGTATAGCTAAAATATATATGCTGACAACATTAAAATGAAAAATTAAGTTCAGTTTTTACTTCCAGGGAAGGAGCTGACTGGCATCGTCATAGAAGTACACTTAGTAAACGTATGATGCGACCCAAAGAAGTTGTATCATACAACGACACAGTCAATGAAGTGGTCACTGATATGTTAAATAAAGTTATCAGAGTCAGACAGTCTGATAATGTTGTACCAGATATTGAAAACATTATCTTCTCATGGGCATTGGAATGTAAGTATGAATGAATGCAATGGACCTCAGTGGCTGAGTTTGATAAAATCACACAGACATTAGTAAGAAACTACACATGCTACAATGTAACATAGTAAGATTGATTGGATACAATTTCTTGCTACATTTTGTCAAAATGAAATGAACTGATGTACCACCATGTAGACATCAAATACAGATGTCAAAGCATTGGCATCCACATGTCTGTGTCTTGTTGCACATGACAGATTATTTGCATTAGCAGTTCAAGTGCAACTTTCCCGACTTGGTGAGCCAGCAAGTCGGGTGTCATAAAAATTGCTTGCATCTCTAAAACTATTTGCAATGTCACTGATAATGGGTCAGTAAAACTGATAACAACTGATATGACATTAGGGGCTTCACAGATATTGAGCTTAGCTTTGCCTGATGTGTTATGTAATAGTGCTTTATCACATTTGTAAATACAAAATGTATTGCCAACAGACATTATTTAGTGATAAGAAAGATAAGAAACCCTACTTCCTTAGCTAATGGCTTGATTCTTTAATGAGTACGTTTATTTAAATGGTTTATATCTTTTAAGATTAAATACAGCAATAAATTGCAATCTTGCTATTAAAGTGCAGCATGAGCTTGATATCTGCGTTGTTGTATCAGACAGAGCCACTGAATGGTATTTTGAAATCCATTCTATATTAATCATTCCACAGTGTGAAATCCTTTTAAAGTTTTGCATTTAGCATTTGAGTAATGTAATCAATGTTATTAAATACTACAAGTCAACGTTTTACCCACAACTGTTCAGTTAAAAGGTGAATGCCACTTGAAAGGCAATTTCAGAAACTATGGGTTCTTGACATTTATTTCCAATGAATAAATGTATTGTCATTTTTCTGCATATCAAAAAATAATTCAACTTCCATTACAGCTAGTGCAGTTGTAACTTGCCAAATGATGTAGTTTGATGTAAATTAGGAATCATACATTTATTATCTTAATTGACAGCTGCCTGTGCCATCATTCTTGATAAGAAGATGAATCTTTTAGATGACAAACCACATCCCGAGGCACAAGAATTCATCCAAGCTGTCCATGATATGTTTGGCACAACTATTTGGTTGTTTTTAATACCAGCACCATTACAGAAAAAGTTGAACACAAGGATATGGAAAAAACATGTGAAAGCTTGGGACACCATATTTGCTACAGGTGAGAAAAATTGATAAGAACTGAATACTGACTACTTAAGATAACTGATTTTAAAAATATTTTTACCTTCCATAAGGGAAGGTTATATTTAGTAATGGGATGTCTGTCTTTCTGTCTGTCTGTCAGTATGTTTGTCAGTCTCTGTCTGTCTGCCTCATAGTTTTCTCAAAAAAGGCTGACTCAGTTCAAATGAAATTTGATACACATCTTCTTGTCAGTGTGAGTAAAAAGCTTAAAGAGTCTGTTTGCGTGAAAATAAATATGCATCTAATATTGTGATATACAGTACATGACAGAACCCCTTGAGGCCTGAGGAGTGTAAGTGTGGCATACTGGAAGTATTTCCACAAATGTTTGTTGTATTCTCTACAGCTATACTTTCACAAGTGGAACCAATAAAAGTGCAACAGAAAACACCTCAAGCACAAGTGCAAAATACACTGGAGCTAGTACCTGCACTGGGTCTTGTGCATCAGGGGACCTTTTATTGACATTATTACTGGGAGAAAAATTGCAAAGCCACATTATGGAATGAAATTATTTCTTATAGACGTAGGATCAACTCATTTGCACAAAATGATGTAATGCTTGTTGGGTGATGTAGTTTCAACATAATCAAAAGATGCCATTTTGTACTTGACATTTCAGCAAAGAAACTTATTGATGAAAAGATGAACGAAATTACTCATAAGCTACCGGAGGATGGAGAGAGTGAAGAGGAGACTGATTTTATTACATACATGGTATCCCAGGGAACATTAGAAACAGCAGAAATCTATGGCAATGTTACTGATTTGTTAGCAGCTGCAGTGGACACGGTAAATAAAGACATTGAATTTATTCTACTCTTGAAAAATTTCTTCTAAATTCATTGCATGTTCATGTATATATAATATATGTATGTATGTATGTATGTATGTATGTATGTATGTACGTACGTACGTACGTATGTATGTATGTATGTGTATGTATGTGCATGTATGTATGTATGTATGTGTGTGTGTATGTATGTATGTATGTATGTATGTGTGTGTGTATGTATGTATGTATGTGTATGTATGTATGTATGTGTGTATGTATAATGTATGTATGTATGTAGGTAGGTATGTATGTATGTATGTATGTATGTATGTATGTATGTGTTTTAGCGTATATGTACATATTTACCACTTTTAATAGTTATTCATATCCACACCGTTTGTGTTTTAACCGAGCTACGTATAACCAAAGCGAATTCCATTGTATACTTTTATACTTATGGCAATAAAGTTAATAATAATAATAATAATAATGTATGTATGTATGTATGTATGTATGTATGTATGTATGTATGTATGTATGTATGTATGTATGTATGTATGTGTGTGTGTGTGTGTGTGTGTATGTATGTATAATGTATGCATGTATGTATGTATGTATGTATGTATGTATGTATGTATGTATGAGTGTGTGTGTGTGTATGTATGTATGTATGTATGTATGTATGTATGTATGTATGAATGTATGTATGTATGTATGTATGTATGTATGTATGTATGTGTGTGTGTGTGTATGTATGTATGTATGTATGTATGTATGTATATGTGTATGTATGTATGTATGTATGTATGTATGTATTATTATGACTCAGACTATGTATGTACATGTATGTATGTATGTATGTATGTATGTATGTGTGTGTATGTATAATGTATGTATGTATGTATGTATGTATGTATGTATGTATGTATATATGTATGTATGTATGTATGTATGTATGCATGCATGCATGCATGCATGTATGTATGAGTGTGTGTGTATGTATGTATGTATGTATGTATGTATGTATGTATGTATGAGTGTGTGTGTGTGTGTATGTATGTATGTATGTATGTATGTATGTATGTATGTATGTATGTACATACATACGTACATTTTGGAAGGAAAGTAAATTCCGTCCTCTAATCAACACAAATATTGGAGGAAGCAATCTGCATTTCTCTCCAATTATTTCTTGAAAAAATCCAGAATGAAGAGTGATGTTCAATAAAATTAATACAAATTGTATGTATTTTGATACACAGACATCCAATACCATTATCTGGTCTCTGTACTGTTTAGCAAAACATCCAGAGGTCCAGAAGTCACTTCATGAAGAAGTCAGTCGTGTCGTCCCAAGAGGAGAAATACCAACACACAAACATGTCAACCAAATGCCATATCTGAAAGCAATATTGAAAGAATCTATGAGGTATGTTATATGAACTTTGACCCAGGATTCAGGATAATTTTGAAGCCCATGTAGACACAAACATGTACTGAACCAGGCTTGAAACTGAAACCCTCCTGACTTCATCCTATGTGCTTTGTGGACATGTTCTGTCCTGAAAGCCTCCTGATCTTGGTCCCATCGTAGCATAACATATTTGCAGTTTTGTTCTGACTTTATTCTGTTGCTTCAGTCGATAAGTATTATTCCTTGTCTGTTATTTATGTAAAATCGAATGAAACTGTGTGTCAAGATAACTTAAATGAAGTTTCATTACATCACAATGTATATTTTGAGGAGTGGCTCAGGATGGGGTCAGGAGGTATCGCACGACATCTACACCATAAGTAGCTGGTTTCTTGAAAGCCAAATGATTGTATCATAAATGTGCAGTGTTGATTTTTTTTTTAATTTGATTTTTAGTGTGATTTTTAGTTGTAAAAGAAAGAAAAAGATTTTGGAGGTATTTCAATGATACTAAATAGACTATTGCTTATAAAGTAGTAATGATTTTAATATTTTCCTTGTAGAATGTACCCGACTGTTGTCAATAATGGTCGCATTTTGGAAAATGATATTGTCATTCGTGGATATAATATACCAGCCAAAGTGAGTAGTCAATAATAATGTGTGATTTTATCTGAATACTCAACACAAATTTAGGATTATTTACCTTCCCAACTGAGATGATATGTACTTTATAAGATAATAAAAATACTGGCAGTACTTATTATTATGCAATGTTAAATCTTGCAATATACTGAACCTTGAAATATATCAAGTGATAAAAGTAGCTATTGTCATTATTTGTTCATATAATTTGGCAAATCATAAACAATAATATGTGTGCACATACATATTGTAAAGACCTTGTGTAATGGACTTAGTCAGTGAAACCATTACATGAACCAAGGTAAGAATGAAAATATGTCCTTTGACATAGATGACATGGTGTTTGTGTTAGTGTGAATGCCAGTTAAAGAATTTCTATATTGTAAAGATAGCAAAGAGTGAAAGAACCTGAAAAGGATCATTTGTGTTCTGGTGCTTTGTTCTAACCCCTAATAATACAACACACATGTTCATATACATATGCAGAGGCACACACACACACACACACACACCCATGCACACATATGTCACACACATACATCACACTATTACTGCAGACAACTTAAGTCCATGAAAAAATTAATGAACATTATTAATTGGTTGATGTTGCCTGTGTATAAACCATCCCTTATGATTTGTTTTGTTTTGTGTTAACC
The DNA here is from genome assembly GCF_964340395.1 of Glandiceps talaboti. Lineage (NCBI taxonomy): Eukaryota > Metazoa > Hemichordata > Enteropneusta > Spengelidae > Glandiceps > Glandiceps talaboti. Next base: position 23,393,594 of record NC_135565.1, on the reverse strand, counting down.
CTAAAGGGTTATATACTGGAATGATTAAAGTGGCCATATGGATGAGAATTTGGTATTTATTTTGGATTTTTATTTGATAAAACAGCTTCACCATGTTTTTCTACTTTAAAAAATAATGTGAAATAACATATACCAAGTCCATGGTCACATTTCAATAAACGGCAAAACATTAAACAATGTGTAAAATGTTTGTTATTGTACGTACAATAACAAACTTTTTACACTTTGTGCATCTTTTTGCAATGTATTGAGTTATGAACATGGACTTGGTATGTTATTTCACATTATTTTTTCAAGTAGAAAAACATGGTGAAGCTCTTTTATCAAATAAAAATCCAAAATAAATACCGAATTCTCATCCATATGGCCACTTTAGGGGCAAAACACTTGTCAATAAACAATGACCCTTTCAAATTCTTTGTACTCGCACATAAAACTCATTTAATAAGCAAAAGTCTTTAATTAAATTGTGGTGTTTCCCAAATTTAGACAGGTCTAATTGGATCAAATTGGTTGATGGGAAGAGATCCAGTGTTATTTGAGGATCCATTAGAATTCAAACCAGAGAGATGGATAAGAGATGAAAATGAACATTTTGATGGATTCAGATTCTTACCATTTGGATTTGGACCAAGAATGTGTATTGGTAAGTCTGATACTGTTTAAAAGAAATGTATGGAGTATCCATATGTGTATGTGTACCATATTCTAAGTTTCTCATTGTAACAAAGTATCCATATGTGTATGTGTACCATATTCTAAGTTTCTCATTGTAACAAAGTATCCATATGTGTATGTGTACCATATTCTAAGTTTCTCATTGTAACAAAGTATCCATATGTGTATGTGTATCATATTCTATGTTTCTCATCGTAAATATTGAGGCAGTCAGTCGGTTCAAATATTTTTTAAAATTAATAAAAAAAACAAAAGTATGAGCAAATGTTGGTGATACTATTGTACTTTACTAATCTGAATGACTTAGAAATTACAGTCAATATGACGGATTTTTGCATTAGCGGTTCAAGTGCGACTTTCCCAACATGGTGAGCCAGCAAGATGGGTGTCATAAAAATTGTTTGCATCTCTAAAGCTATTTGCAATGTCACTGATAATGGGTCAGTAAAACTGATAACAACTGATATGACATTAGGGGCTTCACACTTAGATATTGAGCTTAGCTTGGCCTGATGTGTTATGTAACACTGCTTTATCACATTTTTAAATATTGCCAATAAACATTAAACATTATTCAGTGATAAGAAAGATAAGAGACCCCACTTCTTGATTCTGTAATGATCAGAAGGACACTTTGTTTCATTAAAGTTCCCAAATTTCAGCAATAAACGATAATTTTCACCCAGATAAAATTAGTGACTTTGTGATTCTTTTCTAATCCTGACGTAGAGAGCATCAATTTTTAACATTATTTTACCAAATTGAAGAAACAGAGGGTTGGTCGGGTCATGAGAATCATAGAATAAAATATGGCCTCCCAAATTTAGAAAGTAACAGTTTAAATGTATCTTCGCATTCCAATGATCAAATGAACAGTATAGTTGCAATATTAGGTACAACATTATCAGTTTGTTGAATAAACGAAGCTTGCCAAGGTCAGTCCAACTACAGAGAAGATTGTTTTAGATTATAACTGAGATCTAGTCTTCTCATTTTAAATTGACACCAAAATGATCCGTAGGTATATCTTAGTTATCATTATTAATTTGTGCACCAGTACCTTTGTATAGCAATGTCACTGACAACAAATTCTGATTGTCTGTTCACAGGAAAAAGATTGGCAGAATTGGAGATTCATTTAGCTTTAGCCAGAGTGAGTATATTTACAATATTGATTCTTCAGATGAAATATGTTTTATATGATTTTTCATCAATCAGTCAATCAATCAGTCAATCAATCAATCAATCAATTCATAGAATGGCACTTTCCATTAGAAATCTAGTGAATCCTAAATAGTTACAAGTTGAAGGCTCCGAGAATAACAGAACATTTGTGTTAAGTACAGTTGATCTCAGCAATCACACTTAATGTAAGTGATGCAAAATCATCAAGAATGACTCAAGCATGCCAAATTTACACAAATGTCTATTTCAGGGAGTGATGTTTAGATTCTCTCTGAAGACATGCTGTCAGGTCTTGCCTAATATTTATTCTGTGGTTTGAGAGAAATAAAGATAACATATTTAGTATATATACATAAACTTCAATAAAAACATCTAAATTAAATTAACAACTCAACTTAATAGTATAAATAGATATTTGTGAATACATTTATTGAAAATCAAAATCTGAATTTAACAAAATTTCTACACAAACTGATCAGATAGAGAACATAATTATTGGATATATATTTCCTTTAATTCCACATAACGAAAGTGTTCGGTTCATGGACTTAAGTACTTCAGACATCCTATGTCAGAGTTCAAGATGTACTTTGGTTATAAGTACTTCTTTTTTTCCAGATCTCACAACAATTCACCTTGGAAGCAACAACTGATGTTGAACCAATGATCACAACCATTACGCAGCCAGATAGACCCCTTAACCTGAAGTTTATGAACAGAGCCGTGTAATTCTTGACACAGCAATATTACAACCAGATAGACCCCATAGCAGAATGTTTATCAATAAAAGCGAGTAATGTATGACCATGCATAGACAGGGGTTTCCCTGCCGCTGTTCATGATATTACACAGCCTGATAGACCCCTTAAGTTGTAGTTTTATCAACAGAACCATGTAATGTGTGATACAATGGTAACACATCAATTCCAATTAATCAAGGTTTCATGACACTGTGATTATATCCAGTCAACTGCCTAGAAGGAATGTCATTGAAACTCATATGTTAGATCGCCCTTGAATGGTTACAACCTGTCATCATCAAAGAAATTGACCAATCACTGAGTTCCTTTTATATTATCAATGTTGATTGCTTATATGGCTGCCTCCATCAACAAAATTAACTTTTGACATTGCTGAAAGGTGCTTCGACATAAAGATATTGACACATCTTCAAAAGCAATAAAATTCAAAGCAAATATTCTCAGCTGAATTGAAAGGACAGGTTTGTGGTCAACTTTAGGGTAGTGGAATTTGTGAAATAATAATACAGTACAGACAACAATACACCCCATGAGTGTCCTTCAAGGCAGTTGATGAAGAGATAGGTAGCATAGTCATGATGGTTTGATTATTCAAGATGAAACATAGCCAGTTGGACCCCTTATGATTATCTTTACTTAGCCAGATGGACCAGTGAACATTATCATTTGCAAAATTTATGGTTTTTAGTAATTAGGTTAAATCTTAAGAATGCATACTAGTACTTCAAATTCAATATAATTTGGTACATATGTCCTATATTTAAAGCTTTTTCTCATCACTGTTGTTGGTGAAAGGTTGAAGTCAACATTATATCATAGATTTTAACAACACAACTATCTTACAGTCTGATCAATTATATAGGCTTATCATTCAATTTTATCCTTTTCATGTGTATTGATTCTGTTTTTAATTACTCTACTGAGCTGTATTGAACCACGTGATTAGCCAGCCAGGCTTTCTTGTAAGTCTGTCAGGCACTCATACTGTTCACAATTGAATCATAAATACATGTAGGGAAAATGTACAATGTTTTGATTTAGCCACAGTTACATTAGAAGGACTGTGTTTTACCTTTATATATGGAGTTATAAGAATATAAGTGAAATGTAATATACATGTACTATGAGTGGAAATAAATATATACAACAATGATATTGAACTAAAAGCTGTAACAATGAGGTGTTTTGTGTCCTACATTTTCTGTGGACAATGCTTGAGATGTGACGCAGCAAACATCAAAGTAATATACTCCTAAAATAATAGTCAAGTGTGAGTAGTTGCAACAATGCAAGGTGTAAACTCAGATAGCCAACACATAAAAGTATATCAAATATGTAAATGAAACATGTTCTCATTGATAATTACAAAATATGAACTATGCTCTCTTTCTATTCAATTCTATTTTACAATTTATCTGGAAATCTTCACATTAAAGCTGCAACACTGTGGGTTGCAAAATGCTGTATGCGTTGCTACATTTACCGATTTTGACGGAATTGGGGTACCTCTGAACACTTCTTGGGTCTTGGAAATGTCCGATATTTTGCTATGTAAGGCGCTATTTAGCAGAAAAATCCGCCCAACTTTGCGATTCATATCTGAATCGGTTCCATCTATTTGCGTTTGCGTTAGAGGAATTGCAGCGTTTGATTCGGGTTAAACTTCGGAACGAAAAAAGGCACAAAAAAGACGAAAAAGCCCTCAAAATCACATTAAACGCTAAAATTATTGCAGCTAGTACAACTAGTGTCCCTATTTCCAGGCGTTCAAACCCTAGAATCATATCGTCCAATATCTTTGTTGCTGTTGTTGTTGTTGTTGTTGTTGTTGTTGTTGTTGTTGTTGTTGTTGTTGTTGTTGTGAAAAGTGACCCCCTCCTAATGTACCCTTGTAATTACTGAAGGCTCCCTAAGGCATTATGAAACAACGACTTTTGATATCCAGATAGATTCATCACTTGAGACGACTCTTCTTGAGTTTGAAAATTAATCTCATAAATCTATTGTCATTGAGACGACCTTATATGGCCGGCCATGTTCTGAACTGATGGCCGAAGCCAGTAAATCGTGCAATGCTGTCATTGCCCTGGGTCAGTACATATAATCCATCATTGTGCCAATATTTGTGCATCGTTCAAATTAAGCTTGTAAACACTGGACGATTGTATTTCACAGGGTGTATACATAGTATCACTTAAAAGGAAAGCTTTAAAAACGATAAGGTAAGATCATTTTACAGGAATCGTATGTCAAATCACTATGGGGCACTTAGATTTTGTTCGGTTTACATATAAATGAAACGCCAATGGCACCTTTGTACATACGCCCAGACATACACGTAATCGTACAGGTAATTATACATTGAAGTACATAATGGGATTTTTTTTTACAAAAACATATAATTATTGAACTGAAGCTGATAACTCTATTATGAGACACAACCTTTCATAGATTATCATGCAATTATTACCATTAGCAAATGCATATTTCGTATGCTAATTATTTCAAGCAATGTTGTTCACTTTAGCAGTCAAGTATTATTCAAGATGGCCGCCGTTATTTAGTGCGAGTGCAATAGGGGGTGTGTAACCATTGTGTTAAACATTTAGTGGTACGCCCTTTTTGCATCGGGCCATCAATTCAGTACACAATAATTTGACTGTAGCAACTGTTTCGTATATTTTCAACTTTGGACTGTTTATTACCATGGTTACAAGAATGCTATAGTAAAAGTGAAACATGTATTGAAGTCCTAATACCAATGGCTCATAACAATGCAAAGTACAGTGTCAACAATCAAAATAATATTTAATGTTTGAGGGGTCACCAAGTGTGCACCTACTGGCTATATTGCATGGAGTTTGCATACGATGTGGAGCAATAGGATGCCAAAATCACAAAATAACGCTAAGCTAGACAATACAGTTAGTTAAAGTAAAATGTGACCCTCACATAATCCATCCTATTATAGATAATATGGCTCTCCTCAAGAACTGATTTGTAAAAAGCACCCCCCCCCACACACACACACACACACACACGCACGCGCGCGCGCGCACACACACACACACACACACACACACACACACACACACACACACACACACACACAATTCCCCCGGATTTTTCCCCTTGTATATTGCTGAAGGTTCCCTTATAGGAGTGCATCATGCTCACGGGTGATATACAATGTTCAATTCTTACATGTATCCAATACAACAAATAGTCATACATACTCCATACAGATGGAATATCATAAAACAATGATTTCACACTGTGTTGTTTTATCCTTTCCTTTTGTGATTGGTTTGTTTACACAATTTTCAGGTTATAAATACAGATAAAAGCGAATGATGGATAAACTGCTGCAACTGACGGAATTGTTTGTCAAGGCCAATATTTCTCGAGATCGTGCAAACGCGTCCTTATCGCTAAGAACATTACGGCAAAGGATCTTCTTCTCAAGGATGATGCCAACTATAGTAAGTTATTGGCAAATTTAAATGTTGCTGAGGACGACAGAAAGCGCATTGCAGCGATAATGAAGACTGGTAAAGTATGGATGATTTTTTTCGGGAGACTTGGGGTATCTAAAGAAGCATCTAAAAATTATGCTATTTCCTTTCTTCGCAATGGTGTGGAAAAAAAGAGACTAGAGCAGTTAACGAATAATAGTCTCATGGAGTTGGGTGTTGACTCCGTCGACAGACCGGAAATCCTAAAGGCGGCTAAGGTACCAATTACTCTTTTTGTTATAATTTAATTGTTTTGTGGAATATCTTTGTAGTGAATTTGAATAGAACTTACCTTTAAATGACACTGTTCGACAAAGGCCCTATTTTGTTTGATTATGTGATTTGACCAGATGTAAACTGAATGCATCCCATAAGGGCAAAACCATAGATTTTTGGTCCGACACACATTGGAATGCAAAATTCTGAACTATAGCTATTCATCATGATGTACGCCTTAATTGTAAAAATAATTATCTGAAACTTCATCCAATTTGAAGTTCAAGGCTTGCACACTTATGATATTACCTAATTATCGAAAAATAATTGATTATATAAATGAACTATTACGATTGTAAGCTACATCAACAAGTTTTAAATGCCATATGTACATCTTTACAATGCGTGCACTAAAACTAATTTAAAGCTTGCATTAACAAGATATTGCCCAATAATCAAAAATCAATATTTTGCAAATTACATCTCACAATGACAAAACTACATTAAACAGTATCCTATGCGGCAAAGCTTCCCAAAATGGCTGCACACATAATTTTTGACATTTTCTAAAATGCACGTATGTATCGATTAAATATACACAAAGAAAATCCATCTAAAAGTGCAAACGTATTTGATTGGACGTTTCTCTTAAAGCTTGCATTCTTAATATAGCCTAATTACTGAAAATCATTAATTATGCAACACACTCACTGAAACTAAAAACTATATGAGATATCGTGTCCACAGACACAACACATATATACGTACGTATGTGCGTGCGTGCGTACGTACGTACGTACATACATACACACACACACACACACACACACACATACATGCATACATGCATACATACATACATACATACATACATACATACATACATACATACATACATACATACATACAAAAGCATAACATAACGTTCCCTTACGGAAGGTAAAAATGGAAACAATAATATAATTTTCAATTAAAGATAAAATCTCTCCAATTTCGTCTGTTTGTATTATTAACAGAGTTATTCCCTATGTATCTGTAGTTGCACTTGTTACAAATACCCTGTAAGGACGAAATTAAAGCTAAGGACGTGATGCGAGTTATTAAAGAAAACAGATCTGTGTTAAAAAGAAACGGCATCGATATGTTATTGCTTCAAATAGCAGCTGCCTTGGTATCGAAGGAAGGACGTGGGGTAAGTTCTCGAGGCTAATATATTTCAATTCACAGTGACAACTGTTGTACAGTGTGAACTACATTCAACTCCGAATATGTGCAATCTATAAATATGGAAGTATTTAGCAAGTATTCATAGAAGACATATACCCCTTTCATTGTTGTATTTCTGTGTAACTAATCAATAACACGGACGTGGTTTTGAAATTTTTACCCTAAAGGTCAATGTCGAAGTAAAATATAATAACACTAACAGAAAAATCATATGCTTATGTAGAGGTAGACACTCAAAAAACCGTGTCCGAGTATTTGGTGTCTAAGTATGGAGATAGTGTGTTTTATTAATGACAAATATGACTGTCATTTGTCAATGAACCTAAAGGTCAAGGTCAGGGTCAAATATAATGAACAAATGAAATATTCTGAATGAGATCAGCCACTGTATGTCACCTATATGGGTGTACATGGTAGGAAGGCGGCAAACCACTGTAAATTGAAGGGCCATGTAAATGTTTTAATTTATTCACTCAGATGTTGTTACATTACTTTACAATAAAATAATAAGTCAGTTGTGCTGGGAGGTTGTTTTTCCGCACTGTACTGCACCGCCATGTCACGCCACACCACACCACACCACACCACACCACACCAGACTGCACCACACAACGCCAATGAATGTATATGTGTGTGCATGCGTTTGAGTAAACGAAATACAACCGCTTGTAACTTTTTAATACTTCCAATTTTCGAATTAAATTTAGAGCGACTTTATGAAATACACTAATCACGATTAAATCCAATTCAATTTCAGGTTATGAATAACGCCATTGTCGAAGTTGTTGGTGAATTAATTCATGTATCTTTTCATACTCACCATCATCAGAAGCGCCACCAGAATCGTAACGTTTTTAAGGTTTACCTAATATCTGGTGAACCCACATTACACTGCAGCAAAAGATTAGGACATGACGACGTGACTATGATCAACCAATATGGTAACATCAGGAAGGTGTAATCACTGGAGGAGTATTCGGAGGAGTAGCAGGAATAGCCGTACGTTCTATCATTCCAGATATGGCGATTGATACTGCTGGGCCGATCGTTCATTTATTTACAGGAGCTGTGAGTGGTGCCGTTGCAGGAATCGTAGCAGGTGTCGTCTGGAATACAATAGAAGATCCTTCACGTTTACTTTCATCGCCGAAGAGTATCTCGAAAGCTAAACACTCTAAGTCTAAGTCACGCTTATGATGTCCAAGCCTTGTATTTCGGGATGTTTACTTTCTATAGCCAATAGTAATCGTGAATCTGATAAAACTAAATGACGTTTTTTTCCTTGTTAAGTAAGCTTATAGAAAACAAAGTTTTCAATCCATCAAGGTGAATAATATCACTGCATGCTTTTTTATCGGCCTCTACAATGATTACTCTCAAATTTATTGTACATGATCATCTGAGTATCTTTCGCACAGTAGCAAATCACAGCTTTATTGACACCGCAATGGTCAGTTTTCAATTATTCGTACATATAACATATCGTGATAGTTTATGGACGCTTTTGTGATGCTTTTTTGTTGCTTTGGTACCAACAGATAATAGCGGTCCTACACTCAATGCAATGCACACAACTCACTATATTTTAAATAGTGTATCGAGATGAGTGACTACTATGGATTCCGATATTATGTCTGAGCAGTTTATTTGTAACATTTGACATATGGCACACCAATAAAGTCTTTTATCAGATCTATAAATGTGAGTATTCCCGGTGACTACTTGTGCAGAGGCATTTTTAGTAAGTAGTAAAATACAGCTATTTTTATTTCAAAAGAAAAAATGACGAAAAATATAAACACGTTTTACACCATGTCCTTTTAATTTTGGATCTTCCTCAAATTATTTCAGTGCAAACATAAACTTTTCATTTCTATTGTTAGACCGCACCTACACTGACTTTTCATTTTTGTCCCTTCACCAGGCCAAATTGTTACGGTTTTGAAGCTAATGAAATGGTAAGAACTATGATATACTATATCGCAGCTAGCCAACTTTGTACTCTTTCATCACCAGATACAAAATTAAATGAACAAGGATGAATTTTTGTCACCCAAATATTTACATGTTATAATTGGTGATGTGATAAAACGAAATAACTCGACGTTTGTGTTACTTTATTCACTGTATCAAAATGTATTAATGTGATGACATTCTTTATAAATTTAAACCGTAGCATATATTCCACCTTTTTTTCAATTTATAAATAAGTGTCTTTATCAGAAATGTCAGCATATCTGTTGATTTTTTACACGACAGTTATTTAAGCGGTTGCACAAATTATTCACAAATTATACTTAAATTTCTTTAAATTAAAACGAATTACATTATAGAATAAAACATTTTGGAATCCAAATGAATAAAATAGATATAGAAATATATTTAAGTTTAGAAAGGTATCAATTGTATGGTATACCAATATAAGTTGGTAACTATCCAAGCAATGGTATATCAATATAAGTTGGTAACTATCCCAATACTTTCGTACTGAATCGTAACGATGTCAATGTAATATGCCATATTTGAAACATTGGTCTTATAACATTGATGAAATAAGACTATGAGTTTAAAAGAATACATCCTAAACTAAACTACTTAATGTCACACCGGCCTGAACGGAGGGGTTGACCGATGTGTGAGGGCGCCCTGACAAGGTCTAGCTTATAGACTACAGTGATAACTCATTATGGACAATTCCATATGGTCTTCACCAATAACTATATATTTGGAATACTATTCAAAAATTAATCAAGATTTAAATGACAATTCTTCAGTCCAGCTAAAGTATTTGTTTACCTTCCTTTTACACAGTGTACTTTAAATTTATTTCTCAAAGTTCTAAAAACATGTGATTTGACGTATATGATTGAAAAGTGTCTAGAACGATAATGAATAATGAAAAGATGTTGTCAGGTTTTAAAAAAATATGAACTAAAATGTTTAGCGGTGTTATTTGATCTCAAAAATTATTCAAACAGGCTTAGTGTCAAATGAAGTATATATTTTCATATTGTAAGGTTGTTTTTTCAGCGAGGCCTATACACATGATTTACTCGGGACTTCGAATCATGACAATAAGACCAGAAAGATGTGTAATTATTTGATGCTATCAACCTGTGGAACTATTTAAGGTGCTCTCTTGTGATTCTCCAGTTGAATTAGCAATCCTTTTCACAGGGGTATGCCCTACTTCGCATCTCTTGAAGAAACCAGGGCATCGCGACCTTTTAAAGTTCGGATTCAGGCCATCACCGGGGGCATTGGGATTTGTAGGGGTATTCAGGTATTATAGCCGGAATAGGCCGGCAAACCTGAAGGTCGGCCATTACAAAGCTAACTAAATCGAACCCCCTAATATCTGTACCAACAAGCGTGGCCAAATCATGCAATTTGTTTTTGCTATTAATTATCGCGAACTATTAAGTAAGACCAAAATATCCATCAGATGAATTTGTAGATCACGTGATTTACAAAGGTTATAACTCACAAGCAGTTCAAAGGTTTTTTAAGGTGCGTGGGTGTTACCTGGCTGTTAGCCTCCAATACACAAAATGGCGAGTCATGTATGTACCTTAGAAGTGGCCAGCAGAGATTTGCTCCAGATATACACCAAACAAAACATCAGACTGCTTTCTTCGGTTCGATTTTCAACTCCACCAAGTTCGACTAATCAGAAAACCGTCGGAAAACAAGACATTGGGGAAATCAAACCCTTTGACGAAGTACCTGGGCCTAACGAACTCAAAACAGTGTTCTCTAGTATTCTTGCCTTTGTAACAGGGTCAATAAGAAAACCGTGGCCAGAGTTTGCCAAGTTCAGGAAAGAATATGGACCGATGTGGAAACAGAAAATTGGCTCCCTTGCTCTGGTCACTTTATGTGATCCTAAAGATCTCGAGAAGGTTTATCAGAATGAAGGAAAGTATCCCATGAGAATACCTATCCAGCCATGGATTCAATATAGAAATTATCGTGGGTATTCGTGTGGTGTTGTATTGCAGTAAGTAAACATATGTGAAAATGTCACAAGCTGAGTTGATATGGCGTTTTTTAACTCGTGTGAAAATGCTTTCATAAAACCGCGATTAAACTATTCTGTAGTGTTCAAGGCGATGCATTCCCTCAATGACATTACAATCACCTTGTGCTGTTGTTAGCATACCTTGTGGCATAATAGGGGTTGCCTTCACGTATTCTAAATTATACCATTGAATCAATTGTGTGTTAGATCGTTGAAGAGAAGATTTAAATTCTGCTGACAGCAATGATATATTTCTTCTCAGTTAGTAAGTTGAATCATGTACGTTGGAAAGAGACAACGTCTATGGTTGAATGTTACAAGTACTTCTGAGTATGCCGCGCAACCCCCCCCCCCCACACACACACACACACCATCCAACGAATTCGGCTTATGCCAAATGTTCAGGACCTTCGTTATATTCTCCAGATGGAACATTCCGATATTTCCATATTTCCAAGGGCATTATCAAAGTCTAGCCTGACTATAGTCTAATTGTACATCTAACGATTTGAGGCCATTCAATAGAATGCAACATTTATTTAGGAGATGCGATGTAACATTTTCGTTTTATTTCAAATTCCGCTAAACGTGAAATAATGTTCCAGCATAAATTATAATGTGACGTCACTTCAAAGAAGACACCAGAATACAATTAATATGTAACATTTGTGTTAAAGTTGTATGAACTTCGGAGATAAAAATCTTAAATTTTTACTATCACTTTGTTCAAGAAAACTTTATCTCATTCTTAGTGTAAAATCAAGAAAAATGTATGTCCCTCTACACACATTTTTCAAAATAGCGGTCAGGATGACATCAAAGTTAATATATTTTAGAATCCAATATGGCTACCGAATACCGTGGGTTACCTCTGTGTGAGAAAGACTATCGATATCCTTGACGATGGATCCACAAATTCTGTTATTATTTCAAATGATCAGGATCACGTTTTCATATGGCAAAATTTAGAGAGAATTTAAGAACTTTGTTTTTCAGGGGAATTGGTCCCGGGGATGCATTCTACTATGAAAGTTAGCCGTGTTTAATAGAACATTCTGAATACTGTTCGGTTGTAATCGTTGCTTTTATCGGTGTTCTCTTCCAGTGAAGGTGCTGACTGGCATCGCCACAGAACTGTCCTCAACAAACGTATGATGCGACCAAAAGAAGTGGCATCTTACAACGACACAGTCAATGAAGTGGTCACTGAAATGTTAAACAAAGTTGTCAGAGTCAGACAGTCTGATAATGTTGTACCAGATATTGAAAACATACTGTTCACCTGGTCACTGGAATGTAAGAATACATTAACTCAAACTCAGGGAGCCCAGGACAGCATTGAAAATTAACAAACGAAAAATAAACAAGCTACCAAAACAAACAAACCAACAAACAAACGAGTAAATAGTAAACTACTACTACTACTACTACTACTACTACTACTACTACTACTACTACTACAGTACTACTACTACTACTACTACTACTACTACTACTACTACTACTACTACTACTACTACTACTATAGTACTACTACTACTACTACTACTACTATTACTACTACTACTACTACTACTACTACTACTACAGTACTACTACTACTACTACTACTACAACTACTACTACTACAGTACTACTACTACTACTACTACTACTACTACTACTACTACTACTATATTTCTATAATACATTAAGTTTTCTTATATTACTAACTTATAAATAAACTTTAGTTTACTCAGAGTCAGTATGCATAGTTTGAGAGATATTTGTTTACTTGTATTTGTTCGGTCCATGTATGTATGTATGTATGTATGTATGTATGTATGTATGTATGTATGTATGTATGTATGTATGTATGTATGTGTGTGTGTATGTATGTATGTATGTATGTATGTATGTATGTGTGTGTGTATGTATGTATGTATGTATGTATGTATGTATGTGTGTGTGTGTATGTGTGTATGTATGTATGTATGTATGTATGCATGCATGCATGCATGTATGTATGCATGTATGTATGTATTGATGTAAATATGTATGTATGTATGTATGTATGTATGTATATATACGTATGTATGTATGTATGTATGTATGTATGTATGTATGTATGTATGTATGTATGCGTGGGTGGTTGGATGATTATTGTTTGTTTGTTTGTGTGTGTGTTTGTTTGTTTGTTTGCTTGTTTGTTTGTTTGCTAGCTAACTTACTACTGTTCCTTAAATCCCAGGACTTCTTGCAACCAGCATGGTCTACACGCCTATTTCCACAAATTTACTTTTGTGAGCAATCAATACTACAAAATCGCTTGTATTCATAACATTGTCAGGTCCAATGATAGAGTGTGGATGGTACCAATATTGATCTTGAAACTTTTTTGTAATTTGGTGTGATTGTTTTGTACGGTGGTCCACATACTTTACACTGCAGGTTTGTCTACGTTGCCTACAGAAATCCCCTTTTGTATTGCTAAATCACATGTTCATGAACACGTGTTTTATGTTTGTATAACAACTGCATAAATTACAACAACTTTTCAAACAGCTTTGATAACAATAAATGCACATTGACATCCAGTTTCCCATAGCAATATTACAGCATATACTTGTATTATCTTAATTGACAGCTGCCTGTGCCATCATTCTTAATAAGAAGATGAATCTTTTAGATGACAAACCACATCCAGAGGCACAAGAATTCATCCAAGCTGTCCATGATTTGGGTGAGACAACGAACCTGCTATGGATGTCTTTGGTTCCAGCCTCGATACAACAAAAACTGAACACTTGGATTTGGAAGAAACATGTCAAAGAATGGGACATAGTGTTTGCTACAGGTATATATTATTAATTTAAGCAGAGTTACTATGCCATCTATGGGCAGCGAGTGAACAACTCGATTTGACGTTCTAGCCGAACGTACGCTCTTGGTAATATAATGCTTTCGTAGTTGTGTGAAATTGCATTTTAAGCAGAAGTATTTATTGCTGAGCAGCAGTTACAGGGATGGAACTTGGTTGTGTACCAGACCCGTACACTTAGAACTTCACCTAGTACACCTGCACACTCACATGAAATGTATGCAAGTTACATAATATGGGCATACATATGTAGATATCATTCTGATTGCAATGGGTCATCTAACATAGTAGTACACATACATATAGGTCCTTGCACACCAGAGAGTATGTCATTTGTACTCAAGTTCAGGTTTGAGCTACATCAGAATGAATCATGTAAGAGAGTTTTGAAAAAAAACATATAGTCGTGTTCACATCATATATTATATATCATATCATAATAATATATATTCGTAAATAGACTGCATATTGTATGCTGTCAAAGGGTTCTTGGGCAACTACCTCCACCCGTGGACAACGGACAATATTGTTTACATTTATTTATTTTCTGCTGTTCGTCTATTGTCCTTGGGCAGTTGTTCTTGGGACGATTGGCCTGATCACGTGGTAAAGTCTACGCGTCAGATATTCTCAATCACAAAATATTGATTGGTGTGTGTTCTGTCATCAACATTTAGCAAAGAAACTGATAGATGGAAGGATGGATGAAATGACTAAACGATTGCTAGAAAAACAAGAAAATGATGAAGAAGATTCTGATTTCCTCACTTACATGGTTTCCCAGGCAACATTGGATGCAGGAGAAATTTACGGAAATGTTACTGATTTATTAGCAGTTGCCATTGATACCGTAAGTTAATATAATATCCTATTGAATTGTTCTTTTCGCTTCAACGTATAACTTAAGGTAAAAAGCTCCTCGGGCCCAGAACACATTTCACTGGAAACCAAAATTCAAGGTTTTAGCTCAGCAGTCACCACGTGAAAGCTTGTTCCTGATCCTATTTTAAATAATGAAAGTACTTTGAGAATTTAACATCTTGTTTTTATTTCCCCATACAGTTAACAAAGTATCCGTCGGCCTTGTGAAATTAATCGATGTTTAACTTGTTTATTTACGAACAGACATCAAACACAACCCTCTGGGCGCTCTATAATTTAGCGAAACATCCACATGTACAAAACTTACTTCATGAAGAAGTTTGTCGTGTTGTCCCAAGAGGAGAAACTCCAACATGTAAACATATAAACCAAATGCCGTATCTTAGAGCAGTATTGAAGGAATCAATGAGGTTCGTGTGTGTGTATATATGTATATGATTTAAATGTGTTAGAACCCAAGTGAGTTATTATTTAACACAGATCTAGACAGACAGACAGACAGACAGACAGACAGACAGACAGACAGACAGACACACACATAGACATATATAGACAGACACACACAGACAGACATATATAGATAGACAGACAGACAGACAGACAGACAGACAGACAGACAGACTAGAGTGCAACTAGTGTAACATTATACACTGCACAGTATTCCTCTGTGCAATCGCTATACTTCATATTTCAGCTGTGTGAACACTTCTGTTAACTCTGTATTCGAATAAATAACACAAACTTGAAAACTCCATTTTTGACGTTGATAGTTATGCAATTAAAGATAAGATATGGCTCAGTCTTAAATGTTTCTTTGTCTGTCTAATGTCTGTATATAATCGGACTAAAATCAGACAATTTCCCCAAATGAACTCTGCTGTTATACAAATAATTAAGCACATTCAATGTGAGGTCCGAATTTTGGATGGGTAAAAACTTATTCATTGGTCACTAGGCAACACATCGTGTTTGTCAACATATAAAAGTTTCTTTATAGAGACATGTGCAATGGGGAATATTGGACTTTGATGGACAATAGTCACGATATATCAATTTAAAAAATGCCTACTTATTTTTATGAATATTTTATGAAATACTTCACTCTATAGACTAGATGCATTTCTTCTCATTTTGTCTCCCTTGTTTTCAGACTGTACCCCGTCATTACCAGAAACAGTCGTATTTTGGACCAGGACATCGTTATTCGTGGGTATAAGATACCAGCTAAAGTAAGTAAGTATGTATGTATGTATGTATGTATGTATGTATGTATGTATGTATGTATGTATGTATGTATGTATGTATTTATGTATGTATGTAT